>NW_015659946.1:854-964 GCF_001515625.1 Sinocyclocheilus rhinocerous | reverse complement strand
GCTCCTTGGTTCAATTTGCCCGGTATATGCGCTGCTCTCAGCAAGTGCAGGTTGAGTTGAGTCCATTCTAAGAAGCGCTCTACCAGAGTGAAGAGACGCTTCGAGGCGAG
>NW_015659946.1:0-622 GCF_001515625.1 Sinocyclocheilus rhinocerous | reverse complement strand
CATCTGTCGTGACAACTGTCCTTCTGCAAACCATCCCCATGGCCACGTCCTGTTCCATCCAGTGGGAGTTCTTCCAGGGGGCCAGGGCTGTTACACAGGCCTGACTCACCCTGATCTGCAGGCGTCCATGACGCCACGCATGGGATGGAACCCATGGTTTCAACCAGTGCTGAAGGGGGCGCATACAAAAGCAGATCCAACTGTAGTGCTGGCGATGCCGCCGCCATGAGGCCCAGCATCCTTTGAAACGCTTTAAGAGGGTGAGTGGTACCAATCTCGAAGGAGGTCGCCAGCCTCCGTATGGCCAGAGCCCGTTCCGGCGTGACTACAGCTCTCATTTGGGCTGAGTCGAAAATTGTTCCCAGGAACGATATTCGCTGGCTGGGGAACAACGAGCTCTTGGCAAAATTGACCCTGAGTCCCAGGCACTCCAGGTGGCTGAGGAGTAGGGTCCTGTGTGATATTAATTCTGCCTCTGACTGGGCCAGAACGAGCCAGTTGTCGAGGTAATTGAGAATGCGGATTCCCATCTGTCTCAGAGGGGAGAGAGCCGTGTCCATGCACTTCATAAAAGTGAGGGGGGCCAGTATGCATCCAGCGAAAAGAACCAGTCTCCTGAGCG
>NW_015659945.1:311-570 GCF_001515625.1 Sinocyclocheilus rhinocerous | reverse complement strand
TGGGACATATATGACCTCCTTTATCATGTGTATAAGTATCTTGAATTATACTTACTTGGTATAAGTATCTCGTGAGGAGTCGAATGCCATGACAGCGTATCACATAAAATCAGTTACTGTTCGCAATTAAATCCGTTTCCTACCTTTTCTTGTAACTCGATAAAAAACATTGCAATGAACGTCATCGGAGATGTTTAATTCACAATCATTCTGAGCATTATTCCTGCTGGCGTTCACATCAATCCACAAGTCGTTCTTA
>NW_015659945.1:0-241 GCF_001515625.1 Sinocyclocheilus rhinocerous | reverse complement strand
GATGTAAAAACAATAGGCTAAGTATGTCTTGCATCCTTTAATGTTAGCGAACATTGCAAATAAATTGGTTGCAAAACGGTATCCACTCACGTTTAACTTTTTGTCTGGTTGTAACAGTCAGAAAAAAAAATTGAATTACATTACTATATGTTATAGCCTAGCCAATGATCACTAGATTTTATACAGTTGTTACTACAATGATTCTGTAAATGGTGATCAGCACCCAAATATTGTATATAAT
>NW_015659944.1:0-647 GCF_001515625.1 Sinocyclocheilus rhinocerous | reverse complement strand
CTGAGCGATGGTCACTCGGCCCAGGAGTTTGTTCAGCTCCTCGTCATTGCGCACCGCCAGCTGCAGGTGACGGGGAACGATACGGGTCTTCTTGTTGTCCCTCGCGGCGTTTCCAGCCCGATCTCAGCGGTGAGATACTCGAGCACAGCCGCCAGATAGACGAGAGCTCCGGCACCGACACGCTCTGCGTAGTTACCTTTGTGGAGAAGTCTGTGTACACGACCGACGGGAAACTGCAGCTCTGTTCTGGAGAACCGAGTTTTGACCTTCGCTCTCGTCTTGCTACTGGTTTTCTCTCTGCCACTCATTGTCGATTAATAAATTGCATATTCTTTTAAAAGCTGAAATAATGAATTTCTGAGCCTCGGTAAGCTGCTTTTAAACGAGCGTGCCAGTCGCCCATTGGTTTAGAGCCCGTAAGATTTTAAACCAATCACTGAACTTCCCTCCAACACCCACCGCCGAAGCCACGCCTCCACAGCTGGCGCGCGGATTGTGCAGCATTTTAGACTAAACAACACATGACAGAAAACAAATTGTGATGGTGCGCTTTAGGCTTTGCCGCCTTGGGTTTGGCAGTCTTGGCCTTTTTGGTGCTCTTTGCTGCTTTCTTGGGCGCCGCTGGCTTCTTTGCCTTCTTGGGGCTC
>NW_015659943.1:0-484 GCF_001515625.1 Sinocyclocheilus rhinocerous | reverse complement strand
GTAAAATCTGAATATTTCATTTCAGAGGACCAAACATGAAAATGCTCGGTATGCCCGATTACCAATCCAGCCCTGCACAGCACCCATAGAAAAGGTCCTTCAGTATTATCACCAGCTTCTGCATTGCTCAGTAGCTAATTACACACCTCCATCCCCGACTCCTCCTCTTGTTCAGTCAGGATTCTGCCTTCTGATTCTCCTTGAATCAGTCTAATTTCTAAAATGTTTAATTAAATTATTGTACTTTAATGATATCTGCAGTATTTATGTTGGTTCTGTTCTGTTTACCCTGGAGGGTTATTGCTGCTCTCCCTGCTCTTATCCTTGCTAGACTCCCAGAACAGAACCATACCACCAATCCAAACTGTATGCTAATTGCCCGTCATCTATGACGATAGTGGTCCTGACAGAAATGGGCAAGCGTAAGGAATTGACAAAACTAGTTTGACAAGGGCCAAATTGTGATGGCTAGACGACTGGGTCA
>NW_015659942.1:214202-218086 GCF_001515625.1 Sinocyclocheilus rhinocerous | reverse complement strand
GCAAAACAGTGCTGTGTGATCTTTGTTTGGAACAATTTTCGTTTCATTTTCGTTTTGGATGTATTTTATACTGTTTACATTGTATAGCACCGACATTGACAACATACCAAGCAGGGCTGGATTGGTAATCGGGCATAACGGGCATTTTCCCGGTGGGCCGACAGAATTTTTTTTTTTTTTTTTTTTTTACCAAGGACCATCACGCAGGGACAGCGAGCAGCCAGTATTTTGTATTTTGCTCCACCTATACAAAGATCGCTTCACTCCAACTTCTTCTTTTATCAAGAACAGGCTTGCGCTGCGGTGAGTGATGCGGGCCAAAGAGCCAGGCAGGAGGAGGAGAGGAGAGTAGTTGAATCGGTAAAGTGCTTGATAGGGACTCGCAATGGAGGCAGGCATCTAACCTATGCCATGAGTGTAGAATACATAACAGAGATGGGATTGAGATGGGATGAGATTGACTCAGACTCGACCTGAAATGACTCCAGACTTGACTCGACTCGAGTAAAAGGACTTGAGTCTTTTATCCTTAAATAGCTGATATTCAATAGGCGGACCGCATCCGCACCCCGGCATCCATCCGGACCGCGAGCGTAAGACAGCACCATTTTAAGTGAACGGCGTGTCAAAAAAGCGGAGCGGATCACATAACAAGCGCTCAGAGTCGTTTATGGTAAATAGGCTATCTTTCAGCGCTATCCTCTAGTATTTTTATCAAAAGCCAAACGCGCTTTATTCAAGACCTTTCAGCTCCGTGCGCTTTCTCTCTTTCTCTCTCCGGACGCGCGCCGGCACCAAGTATTTCAGCGCTATATCATCTAGTATTTTTATCAAAAGCCAAACGCGCTTTATTCAAGACCTTTCAGCTCCGTGCGCTTTCTCTCTTTCTCTCTCCGGACGCGCGCCGGCACCAAGTTCAAGAGCTGCGGATGACGCGGTTATTTTAACAACAACAAAACACAGCAGAAAAACAACAATGCTGCAAATATAGTTATTTTTCATACTATCTATTTATCTATCTATAACCTATGACTATGACTGTTCAAGCCAGATGTGACAAGACATTTCTGATCTACATTTAGCATTATTAGCTAAGAACACTGCAAAAAATAATCATGTCATTATAATTGGGAAATTTGTTGTTAGATGGAATTGTTAGTTATTTATATTTTCTGCTCTAGATGAGAACGTTTTGATTATTGTAGCTACATTGTTTTTAGATAATGCTTTTAAGTAGGCTAAAATATTAAAATAGTATAGATTTCAGGAGGAAAACCCTGAACAGAAGCAGTATTTTTTTTCTGTCACATGGCATCACATGTATCTAAATGTAAAAATGCAATCAATACATGTAAAATAAAAAAATATATTTTTGTTCAGACCTCTGCTTGGAAGAAAATATAGAGGGCGCGCCATGGAACTTTAATTGAATACCCCTGACTTATATAATTAAGAAATACATTATTTGTATGGTTTTGTAATATCTGTGTCACATATTTCCTTGTGTGTCATGGTAGATCGGACTCTTATTATAGAATTTCATTACAGAAAAACTGTTTTGAACATAGTAATGGATTAAAACATAGCCTATAAATAACAGGCTGGATGTACAATAACCTTACATCTTAACTTTTTAAAAAAATTTTATAAAGCAGATCATAGAATATTTTTGTCTATAGCCTATAAAACAGTTTCTTAAATAAGATCAAGTGTGTTCATAGAGGTTTCCATGGGCCAATGCGAATAAATCTAGATTTAAATAAAAAAAGACACAACATTGTTGGACCTGACGTTTTATTCTTAACCAAAACAACTATATGTGATATGAGGTATTTTTCCAAGTCTTCTGGAACCAATTTTGTGTGATAATCAGTCAAAATATTGACTGGTGAAGAGAGAAGTAGTGATGTCCAATTTATGAACAAATTGTTACATTTTGCCAATAAAAAAAAAAGTAATTGTCAATGAATCAGTTGATCCAGTTCACAAAACCAGTCCAAATGACTCACAATCAGATGGATTCAATTCTTCAGTCAACTCACAGCCCACTGTAGGAGACGATTATCAGAAGACTTGGAATATAGTGATTTGGACCACGTTTGCGAGAATTTTATGATACTTTTGCATTCCTTTTGAAGCTTTCTTATTTTATTCGTTGTAATTGCATGACAAAGTCCATTGGCGTTCTCCTTCTAGTGCCACCAACAGCTAAAATTTGCACTCATGTTTATGCTAATAACTTGGATTATCCACCTTTTTCCTGGATAGTCCATGATGGATTCTGACTTCCATTTGGATGCCGTTGTGTTCTGGTCTCCACAGAAACCCCTGTTAAACCAGGTTAAAATATCCAATTAATGAATTAAACTGAAATTCAATTGAACTAAATATAAAAGTGTGCGTGGGGTTAAGCGGTGCTGTTGTTGGCTGCCACACTAACAGCAAGAAACTTCAGCAATTTCTTAGTAGTAGTTGTAAGTAGTGTGCCTTGCATTCTGTGTCAAACGCGGACAAGAAAAAACGAACATGGTGGACAAAATCCCCCAAACTTTGTCCCGATTGGGAGCTGTATGTAGGATATGTGTGCTCAACTGTTTTCAGTGAGGCTAACCTCGGGTCACTTCATGATATTAATACAACATTTCTCTTTTTTACCCACTCATTAAACTATGACAGGTGAGTCACTGCAATAAGACAGTCATTGCCAGATTGTAACATGATGAAACTATGGAGCCATATTCTTTTTACAGCATTTTCATAGGTTTAATGTTACATTACGGGCTCTGAAAATATGTTAATTTGACTAGAAACACCAGAGACCGGACTGGTAAAGCATTGTTCCGGTACGAGTCGGGCAGCATTCAGCAGAAGGTGGAGAGGACTGCACACTGTGACATCATTTCCTATCGTGAAAGTTTTCCCGCCATTTTTAATAAAAAAAAAAAAACGACTTTTTCAAACTCCTCGCAGACTGTTGCTCTAATTTTCGCAGAAACTGAACCAAAACATCAGATCTTGCCAACAAAAAACTTATGGAATTCAAGTTGATTAGTCAAGCCATTCTCAATTAACTTGAGAATGAATTCAATGAAGAGCATATCTCTGAAACGCTTTAGTGTATATACGTCATCTCAAGCTACATTTTCTTTTATTTTTATATATTTGTATATTGGATGGAATTAAACTTTTTTTTGTTTTTACATTTATTCTCAGGACATACATGTATGTGAAGCCATCAATTGAAGCAGACAGGAATAAGGTAGGCATAACTGACATCAACACACACACAAATACTGATTTTATTTCAATGAAGAAATGGCAAACCGTAACTATTCTTGAGAAACATTTTCAGATATATGACTGTTCTGTTTGCTCTTTTGAGGTGATGATCATTTATGAAATATGTCTATGAGAGATGCAGTGTCACGGAGAAGATCCTTCCACTGGCTTCATATCAGTCATATTCGCCCTGCACATCTGTGATGAGGTGCATTCAAATTATATTTGCCCCTTCTCCACCAACTCTTCCATAACTGCATTAAGCTTTAAATAGAAGTGTCTTCATACGAAAATACACATTTATTTAATACTAATGTTGTATTTAGTGTAGGGCTGCACAATTAATCGAATTTCTAATCGCGATTACAATTATGGATGCCACAATTACGTAATCGTTCAAAGCGGCAATTAATCATTAAAGTCCACTTATGTTATTCTGCACGCTTAAGATATTTTTTTCTTTCTACATGTTATCTTAAGGGTTTTTCCATTGTTTTAGTTTTAGTTTTAGTATAACATTATAATACCATTCATATTTGTACTTTTTTATCATTTAAAGGGGTCCTATTATGCTTTTTCACTTTTTCAACTTTAGTTAGTCTGTA
>NW_015659942.1:192908-214181 GCF_001515625.1 Sinocyclocheilus rhinocerous | reverse complement strand
ATCCGATGTATATTTGACAGTTTGCGGTTATTAAAATAGAAAAGCACTAAAGGTTTTTCAGTTAAGAGTGTTTTCAGCTTGTTTATTTTCATATAAAAATACGGCATGCAGTTGCATCGAACAATGGTATAAACATCATTCAATGTAAATTGTGATAATCGTAATTAATAATCGCAATTACAATTTCAAGGGAATAATCGACAATTAAGAAAGTACAACTAAATTCTGTAATTTTATTATTACATTATTATTATATTATTATTTACAAAGTAATTTGTAAATTCGACTGTAAATTTTATTGAAATTAAATTGTGTAACATAAGTTAGTTGTGATCTAATTAGACTGGTGAAGCAGTGATGCAAGCTTGTGTGTGTGTGTGTGTGTGTGTGTGAGTTCACTTGCTAAGACCAGAGTATGTAAACATATGAAATGTACACAAGTAATAAAATGGCACTTTATTTAAAAACGGTCAACATCAGCACTCCTAAATGGAGACTCCATAAATGAGCAATAAATGGTTAGGTTTAAGGTATATTAACTTCCACAGCTAAATGCATGTGGCTTCTTATAACAATTTTTTTTTTAGTAACTTGTAGTAAAAATTAGCAATTGTTTTTTTTTTTAGCAATTTTCTTTTTGTTTTTGCTTTAATGGATTGACATAAGGATGGGAACATTTTCAGAGACTTTCAATCTAATATGTTTTATTTCGAGACATGGAATGCTTTTCTTTGTTATAACTTAAATACGGCAACAGTGCACACATACTTTCAGAGACGTGTGTGAGAAACCAAAAAGACGCCAGTTCATACACAATAACATTTAGAGAAGCTGCAACTGAATTTACAGATGAAACATTCAAAGAAATCAAATCATATTAAAGATGAAATTACAAATGCATCTAATGGAAAAAGAGCCCATAATCAGCAAACCAAAAACAAAAGACTGACCAAATAAAAAGATTAGTGCTCAAAATACTCAACGACTGAAAATCAACCTTTACTACAAAATATCATACTTTTAATGTCTTGATTTCCAGAAAAAAAAAGAAAAAAAACATCTTTCAGTAACTTTTACCTGATAAGCTAAAACAGTTTCAAGATTCAAGTGCGACTTCAGAAGTTTGGCTTGTGCTTCTTGACTTCCACCATCAGATGATGGAGGTTTATGAGCTCGGAGCGCACTGCCAGACTGCGGAAGGTCGGCTGGGAGAGGACCTTATGGAAACCATGATAGTACTGGATGAGCTGGGTCAGCGCTCCCTGAGAAGACAACCATTCATGGGTTTGACCGCATGTTTATGAGCTGTGAGGTCTGTAAATGTGTTATTTGGTGAGACTGTACCTGAATGATGCTGGTTCCGTTCTTGAAGTTGGTGAAGGAGCGCATGACGTCTTGACTCAGGGCCTCCACAGACTGCTTCCACGAGCTGGAGAAAGCCCGCACCAGCTGCGTGATACGAGCTACACACACACAGAGGCTCAATAACACTTCACGTCTGCGCTGCTGGGGCCATTCATCGTTTCATGAACACATTGCCATAGGATTCCAAAGCTTGGGGAGCGTAAGGTTAACACTTTTAAAAGAATTCCCTTCTGCTCACCAAGGCTTATTTGATCAAAAACACAGTACAAGCTGTACTATTGTGAAAAATTCTAATTCAAAAGAATTACTTTTTTTCGGGATTTGTTAGATGAGCAGAACACTGATGAACAGAAAGAGCAGCATTTAATTGAGACAGAATTCAGAATGTATTTACTGTCATAATAAATATTTTATTCATCCTAGGTTTTTTTTAAATGTCTTTCAAAGCAGCAATAATAAAAATCTTACAGATCCCAAACTTTTGCATGGAAGTGCCAGCGATGAACCGTGACGGTTTAATAAACTGTTTCAGTAATGATGAGGTGACTGTCAATCATTCTAGCATTAAACAGCACTTCAACTAAAGCAAACGGTAACACTGTATTTCGATAGTCCACTTTAGACATTCTATTAACAGTAAGTAACTTTGCAACTACATGTCAACTAGCAGTTAGTAGAGTATTAGTAGACTGTCTGCTTAATATCTTCTAACACTTTCTTTGTCAACTTATTCTACTAACCCTAAACCTACCCTAACAGTCTACTCTGAGAGTTAGTAGACATGTAGTTGCAAATTAATGAGAATTAGTTGACATGTAGTTACTTATAGTTAGTAGCATGTCTAAAGTGGACTATCGAAATAAAGTGTAACCAAGCAAACACCACAGCTTATATAAAAAAAGAAAACACTAATCTATTTAAGATTTACACTCTGTCATCGTTACCCTCATGTCTTTCCAAATCGACAAGACTTCTGTTCATCTTAACAACACAAATGAATATATTATAATCTCTCATCATTTTTGTCCATCCACTGAATCAAAATCTTCAAGAAGTACATAAAGGCATGGCAAACAGAAGCAAACACAAACTGTGTGAGAACAAACCTCACAACGCGTTTGAGCATCTGTTTGCCAGATTTGATGTGCTCTACATTAAAGCATAGAAATCTTTAAAAACTGCTGTGCCTCTTTAGAGAACTCGGATTAGACCACTCCATTCATGTGGATTTCTTCATGACATTTTGAAGCATGAGAATTTTGATTTTCAAATGATGGACAAAAAAGATTTCGAAAGAATACGATCCAAAGATGAATGAAAGTTCATAGGTTTTGAATGATGTGAGAAAATGAGGACACGATCTTGCGTTGAACTAGCCCGTTATCCAAAAAAAACAAAAACAAAAAACAGACTCAAAAAGGAATCACAGAATAAGAGACGCACGATAAGCAGTCTGACGTAACCCTTGACAGTGAACACAGCAGCTCCAGCACTCACCTTCATCAGTTCGGAGTTTGTCAAGTTGCCCTTTCTCCATGAGTGCCTCGCTCTCCTTCACGAATGCTATCATCCCTCCGAACGGAGGAGTAAGAATCTCCTCGATAAACTCCTGTTCCAGAGCGACACACAGCAGTTACTCATACAGTTACTCACTCACAGTTACTCGCGCTGTGTGAGCTGCTGCTCCTGACCTGTGTTCTGGCCAGCAGCAGCTGCTGGAAGCCCTCCACCTCTTTACTGTCGTCCGCTGCTCGCTCCTGCACACACACACACACACACACACACACACACATCACGGTGCGGTCTGGACTAGAACACAGTGGTAACGGTTAGCGGCGTGTCTCGTGAGCAGCGTCACCATGAGCACGCCGAGCATCATGTCGTAGTTGTTGATGAGGAAGATGAGCTGGTCTCGTCTAGAGGGAAACTCAGCCGCCATCTTCAGCACGAAGTTCTCCACCTCCACCTGAAACCAGATCACAGCAGCGGTCAGCGTCGCAAAACATCTGATCTCACCACTTACAGCTCTCCTAAATAACAGAGCTGAGAGCTTTCTCTTAAAACCTGTTCACAAAGCTGCGGAGACAAACTTGTACTGAGGAAGAGAAAGAGAAGTCTTAAGCTCAGAGTAAGAGCGGGGTTGAGCTCGCTGCAGCATGCTTGCTAACTACGCACACAGTGATTGGCTGATAGTCTCGGTCAGAGATTTATTCATAGAAATATTGTAGAGCGCCATATTATGTTGCTGTATTCAAATACAGGTTTTAAAATAAAACTGCTAATTGCCACATTCAAAGAAAGTGTCACTAATTAAACAAGTATATGTTCAGCTAACTGTCAGCCTCTTACATGTGTGCTTCTCATAATTAGTGAATATGCATATAAACAGCCTTCTAATTAACATTAATCATGGCTTATCAGACATGCAAACAAAAAAGAAAAAACTGGACGCGAGAACAGCTGTTACTTCTTGCCCAACTGCTTAATGAAAACAAGCATATAATCAAAGGAACATTTGGAGTTGGGATAACCTCCAAAACCAAAGGTGATACCTTTTTAAAAACTCATTATCGTTAAATGTTTCTAAAATGTTTACGTTCAGAGGCAGATTGCCGGCAACAGCTATTTTAGGATAGTTTGTGGCTTGGTCTTAGTGACTCAGGAGTCCTCTTCACTGCTCCTAACCTTTCACAGATTTAGGAGCTAGTTTTAGAGCTAAAACGCTTTGTGAAATACTCTTAGAGCAAAAATTTAGGAGTCCTAAATTTAGGATTGACATGCCCATTATTTGTAAGATTTTCTCCTGAATCTGCGAGTTATGAGCTACTTTTAGCCTGAAGATGTTTTGTGAATACGGGCCCTGGAGGACCCGAGGCGCTTCTCTCCTCACCTGCAGCTGTCCCAGAAGAGCGATGGTCCTCTCGTTGGGGAAGGTCTGGTTTATACTGACCACAGCAGAGGAGAATTCAGCATAGCGGCGTGTGATCTACACAAACAGCAGGAAAACACACCACTGTAACCCTGCTTTCATTCACCCACTGCGCAGGGACAGAACACCACACGCGAGTCTCTAAAAATAAAAGCCTTTCTTTTTAGACTGAGCATCATTTCTATGGAGGGAATTATGACCTGAACACTTCTGAATCGAACATATGAAGAAAAGTTTTTCCTGTCGACATTTAAAAAATATACATATTTTGTACACTGAAGGCAATCACTATATATATATATATCAATAAAGTATGAAATGTAACGCAATATCAGGTACCTACATGGGTTAGGGGTACTAGGTTCAGGGTTAGTACCTAGTTATTACCCAGTTTTAATCATTATTATAATACGTACATAGTATATACATGAGGAACAAGACTGTAAAATAAAGTGTTACCACTTTTTCATACTGAGATGTGGTTTCACATATCAATAGGTCTAATATATGTTTGGTAGGAATATAAATAAAACTGGAAAAACTGTTGTTTCAATTTTCAATCTAAAGACAACATGAGCAGTCATTTCTATCTAAAATGAGTGTGTGTGTGTGTACTTGTTTATGCCACATTTGGGAACCAAATGTCCCCATAAGGATAGTAAAACCTGAAATTAATAAAGTAATAGAAGTCTATGGAAAGTCCCTACAATTCACAGAAACAAACGTGTGTGTGTGTGTGTCTGTGTGTGTGTGTGTGTGTGTGTGTCTCTGTGTGTGTGTGTGTGAGGATACACACGTAGTGTGGTCTGGTGTCCAGCACACCCAGTTTCTGAGGATCAGTGTTTCGAATGCTCTGGATGTTCATCTCCAAAATCAGCTCAAATCTGGGCCACAGCAGCTCCAGCACAGCCTCCCAGTACCTGCACACACACACACACACACACACACATCAAACATTATCGAGACAAAAAAATGTTGTTGACTGTATTTTGATGTGAGCATGTCACCAGCTCTTGTTACCTGTAGCAAAATTCTCATTGACTTCTCTTATAAACAGCATTTATTTTGCTGTAGCTCACTCTGAAATGAATATTTAAAGCTTAGCATGCTGAAGACTAACGGACAGGCTGTCAATGCCAAAACATTCAACTGTTTCCTCACAAAACACTCCACCAGACATTTCCACCACTGACATCTATTAAAAAAAGCCAACCGAATGTGTTTCCAATGGAAAGCAATGGGTTTCCCAGCAGTGGTGCATTAAAGATGCTAAAGGGCATGCCTGATGTCTGTATAGTGAAAAAAGTCCTGACTAAAAGTCTGTAAAAAGTCTTAGACATGCAACACAGGATGCCTATAGGGAGTGAGAACGTGTTGAAAACGTGGCCTCTCGTCTCATCTCCAGTGTAATGGAGCGTCACGTTTTGTTTTGCTAATGTCAGGACTGGCTCTGACGGCATGCAAACTAATACAACATCATTTAAGATTGTTAAACTGCCAAACAGGCTTGTGAGTTGGTAGCAATACCCAGCAAAGTTCACAGATTAAGTGGGTTGTTTGGGTTGCGTTATGAGGTTTTGGTTAAAAATTATTAGGTCAAAAAAAAAAAAAAACGTGTGTTGTTGCCAATAGTCTCACAGGCTCTGCTCCCAGCCCTACTGCCCTAACCAATAAAAGGCATAAAAAGGTCAAAAATATGTAACTATAATAGAAATTAAACATATGCATGGATGAATTGTTAAAAAAGACCAATATCATGGATGATAGGTGAATTTTCATTTTGTACATTTCACAGGACTGGACAGAGTAAGAGCAGACAAGCATGCTCTCTACAGATCGTTTGTGATGACAGAGGGACTGACTTGTCGAGCGCGGGGATGTTCCTCTTGGCTGCGATGGCTCTGAAGCGCAGAATGATGTGAATGCAGAGAAACACCGCAATACTGTCATAACAGTCTGACAGGTATGTGGACAGATTCTTCTACAGACAGAGAAAAGAGACAAAAATGTAATGGGACAATGTTCAATAAAAAAAACTATTACAAATGTAGTAATACGGAGTGCTTGCTAGGGTATTCTAGACGGTTGCTAGGGTACTTGGGGTGGTTGCTAAGGCGGGTGCTAGGGTACCTGGGGCGGTTGCTAGGGTGTTGCTATGCAGTTGCTAGAGTACCCGGGTCGGTTGATAAGGTGTTGCTATGAGGTTGCTAGGGTACCCGGGGCGGTTGCTAAGGTGTTTCTATGTGGTTGCTAGGGTACTCTAGGTTGTTGCTAAGGTGTTGCTATGCGGTTGCTAAGGTACCCAGGTCACTTGCTAGGGTGTTGCTATGCGGTTGCTAGGGTGCCCGGAGTGGTTGCTAAGGTGTTTTTAGGCGGTTGCTAGGGTACTCTGGGTAGTTGCTAAGGTGTTGCTATGCAGTTGCTAAGGTACCCGGGTCGGTTGATAAGGTGCTGCTATGCGGTTGCAATGGTACTCTGGGTAGTTGCTAAGGTGTTGCTGGTACTCTGGGTAGTTGCTAAGGTGTTGCTATGCGGTTGCTAGGGTATTTGGGTTGTATGTGGTTGTACTTTTTGTTTGCAAACTGCATTACTAAAACACTGGAGATGTGAGAATATCATGTAATAGGAGCGTGACTGTACCAGGAACATGCTGAGTGTTTTTCCCATAATGCTGTTGAACAAATCCAGAGCAGAGTTTCCGGCCACCATGAAGAAGTCCGAGAGGAAGAGGAACTCTCGACAGCCGTTATCCAGCAGAGCGTAGTGCTGACTGCGGAAGAGCGTTTCGTACGGGTACTGACCGAGACAGAGAGAGACAGATCACAGACGACACTGCTACAGTAATAAACACAAACGCGGACGGTTTATGGAGAATAAGTGTGTGTGTGTGTGTGTGTGTCAGTCCCTCCCGGATTTCACAATCGCAGAATTTAAAGCTTGCATTTTTGTTTGATTTCTGCAGTGTTTAAAAAAAAAAAAAAAAAATTATGATTCTATGCTGATTATCAGCACTGCCATCTGTATGAGGGACTATTATTACAAATTCAGTATTTACACATTTACACTAAGTAGGGTTTCCACTGCAAAACAAAAAATGCTGCAAACATTGCTGCAATTTCTGAGAAAATCCAGTCATGTTAGGCTGCAAAAATCATGATAGCTATGTTCATTATCATGTTACTATGATGTTCTGGTCTCTAGATACGGCTCGATGTAAGTCTACGGGAAGTCTGCTGCCCGGCGCACAGACAGTGCTAGACGAGTTAGCCAGAGTTGAATTCTTAGGGCTAGCGCTGTAAAGCAGAAGATGAGTGTCTCACTCTGGAGTCTCCTCTCTGAGCGGCGTGTGGGATCAGTATGGGCCCCTCCAGCTCCGCAGGACTCAATACCGCCCCCCTCTGGCCAAGAGTGAAAATTGTGTTCCTACTCTTGAGAGAAGGCTTGGAGAAAAAGCCTGCTTAGCAGTTAAAGAAATCAACCACATTATAACGCTACAGTGAAAAGCAAACGCCTTTCTCCACCAAACTCAAAAGGAAATATGTTTACTGTCTTCCCATTCATCTTGAAGTGAGTCCTCTGGTGTGCTAATTCTATGTGACTGTGGTCAGATTTCAAGGATATCTTTCTTGGCTGTGTCCTCCACCCCCATCAGATCATCCTTGTCTGCAACGTCTTCATACTGACAACAAGAGAGAGAGAATGAAAAATACATATGCACATACATATTTAAATCTTGAGACTGAACAGGCCACTCAAGAACATTCAACGCCTGAACCGAGCTTCAGTAGAATGGATGAATACTGTGGGATGCACCAAAGACATCACAATCTTTGACAAAATGGCCTGGTACTTCAGAGAATCCATGATGTGCTTCATACAGTCAAGACTTTCACTTCCTGCAACAGTAAAGCTCCCCCATAACAAGACTGCTTCTCCGAGGAGATGGTGTTCTTCTGCTCATCAGCTTTGCCTTTTTTGCACCAGACATACAGTACTGCTGATTCATGAGTCCAAAAAGTTCCAGCTGAGTCACATCACTCCATAAAACACTCCTACAGAACTCCACAGGCCTGTTCAAGTCAGCCTTTATGTTCTTCTTGGTCAAGATACACTGATCAGTCACAATTCCAATTCAAGTCAGGGTGCATTATCCTACAGAAAGAGGTCACTGCCATCAGGAACACAGCTGCCTAAAATATGGTGGGTTACTCGATTAATTTGGAAGCGAAGGTTTACAGATCACAATGCAAGCGGGAGAAGCCTCATGTTTCGGTCGTCACGATCGCGGATGACAACATGCAGGATCAACACTGTTCATGTATCGCAGGGTACGATTAATTGAATGTACATTTAACCAGTTTAATATGAAGAGACAGTGAAAAGTAGACCTTCGTTTACAGTATGTGTTTTTGACCTACACTGTACATGATGTGAGAACAGTCCGCTATTTAGGTTTGAATTAATCGTTGCATCGTGGACGATCCTGCATTGATGCAGTAATAGACCATGATCGATTATAGCCATCTGACATCATACGCATTTGCGCTTGTCACGCGAGTATTAAAAACGCACTCTTTATTTTTAAATCTGAGCTTGGCTTTTCCCCACATTTGGCAGGTGTGTGCGCTAGAGACAATCGCAGCGGACTTCATTGCACAGAGTATGCAGACATGTGCGTATTGCTTGACAGTGCTTCCACCTGCCGTTATTTCAGAGTTTTACTTTAGACATGCTTTCATCTCTGCCGTTTGAAATGCAGTATGTACTCAAGTACTGACAGACTTTCACAGCGCTGTGTGTTTGTTTGTCCTGAAGCTCGATCGCGGCTGCGCTTAAAAACACTTGCATCTCCAAATACTTCCGTGATACGAAATCGATGTAAACAGTCAGTTATATGTTTTCAGAACAGTTCAAACATCTGATATGTGGAAATAGATCTGTGCATTAGTGTGAATGCAGCCTATTAAAGCTGCCACTGTCTATGATGGCACCAGTAATAATCAAACAGGAAAAAAGAAAAACCCATAACTATGTTTGTCTGTAAACTTTCGGACACTTAAAAGCACTCTCAGATACTGAAAGTACTTTTTGTTTATCACTTGTAATTGCTTTTCTCCCTTTATTACTTTATATATGCTTGTAAATTTTGAAGCTATATTTATTTGGTTAAATTCTTAACAATTGTTTTGATTTATTATTAACTTGTAATTATTTTTAAAAGTAGCATGGTTATATAATTTAAGAAAAATACACAAAATAGATTTGATATAACCGTGATGCATCGTGATATCAAATTGCATCGAATCGTTGACATGATAGTCGTAATCAAATTGAATCGTGACACCTGTGACGATTCACACCCCTATTTTGTACATGAGGTTTAGAGATGAATAAATACACTGCATGTCTCAAACTAAACTCATCCAGTCAGTAATTTAGACTGTCACCTGGACTTTCAGCAGTCTGCCGCTGTAGGACTTGAAGTAACTGAAGTAGATCTTGCTCATGGTGTCCACATACTCGTCCCGGATCTCCTTAGCGACTGTCCTCTCATTGGCTAACAGGAACTGATAGAAAAACCTGCAGATGACCAGAAACACATCCATAATCTCACTCAACAGAAACAAGAAAGGGTCAGTCGTTAAAAGTGGAGACAATACTATAAATGCTGTGCAATGACCGTGTTTCCATTAGATATTATTCTTATTTGTTATGGTGTCAACTGTACTTCAGTCTCAGGAAATAGCAGGATTCTTGAATCCATTTATTTTTGTTATTATTTTATTTCAGAAAGGCTCTGTTAATTGCAGGTCAGGACCAGGGCTGTAACTGTAGGTCTACAAAAGAGTCATTCAGACCAGTGGACGACAAATATTATATTTGATTATTAAGAATTAATAATAACTCATTACCTTTCTCTTTCAAGAGTTGTTGTGGCAACCTTTACATTCATGTTATTTTGATGTTTAACAATCCTTTATGTGAGAAACAGTCAGTATCTGGTGTGACCACCATTTGCCTCACGCAGTGCATTTGCCTCACGCAGTGCAACACATCTCCTTCGCATAGAGTTGATCAGGTTGTTGATTGTGGCCTGTGGAATGTTGGTCCACTCCTCTTCAATGGCTGTGCGAAGTTGCTGGATATTGGCAGGAAGTTGTGTTTATATTTTTGTTCTGTGTATATATATATATATATATATATATATATATATATATATATTAGAGGTGTAACGGTACACAAACATGACGGTTCGGTACATACCTCGGCTTTGACGTCACGGTTCGGTTTCGGTACAGCAGAAGGAAAAAATACTAAACAAATTGTTTTTTTGTTTTTTTTATTAAACAATGTTTTACTGAACAAATTGCTCTTTCTTTAAATAAATTCAATTATAATTAAACTTTTCTTTAAATCTACATTATTAAAAAAAAAAAAAAATCTATAAAAAAACTACCTCAGCTTCTGCTCTAAACTATAGGGATCTCTTTTACATTACTATAAGGTTACAATTACCAAGAGCCCAAACTTAAATTTAATTAGCTACTATTTATTTTTAACTTTAATAATCAACACTCAAATTAAAAAGAAAAAAAAAATTGTATGCAAACATGTAAATTGCACTCAATGCAGTTTTTAAATGAACTTCTAAATTATACAATTAATATATTTGTTGTTGAAATATAATAATTTACACAGTGGCTGTCATAACTTGTTTCATAAAAGATTTATTTAAATATACTTTAAATGATTAAGACATCACTAACAGGTAAAGCAAAATATATTGAGTATATAGTCTAATATTTATATGTAATTATGTATAATTATAGCTGTGGACACTGATGACTTGCCTGAGGTAAATGAAACGCTACGTGACATTTTGTTTACAAACTGTTTTAAAGGGGTCATATGATGCGATTTCAAGTTTTCCTTTAGGTGTTCTGAGGGATCTGGTAGTTGGTCATGGGCTTTCTGAAGGAGTAGATCTTCTGCAGGATGAACTCACGGATCTTTGAGACGGCCTGTGAACAGGATCAGAGCAGAGAGAGAACTCAGTAGCGTTCATTTTCAATGCATCTGTTCTATTATCAAGAATGATGGGATCGCTGTAGAATCTTTGATGTGCTCTGACTTTAATTTTGAGGCGATCTACGATGTCCTGTATGTCGGAGCAGGCGAGGGTTTCTCTGAAGCTGAGCTCTTTAGCATAGTTGATCTTGCTGTTGAGCTCGTGAAGCTGCTCCAGAAACTCCTGCTCCGTCACAGGACTGTCCAGAATCACACTGAAACACACACACACACACACACAGTTCTTCACTGAGTGATTGAGAAGGTAAAGCGCTGCCTGTGATGAGAGGCTCTTACGAGATCATGGTGCTGGGAACGACCAGCTCGTCCACCAGCTGGCTCAGCTGACTACGCACGGCCTGCCGGTTCTTCAGCCTCAGGTTCATGCTGACCGACTGCTGCTGCAGCGTCTGGATCTCGCTGCTGATGGAGGACAGGTCGCTCTGGAAGCTGCTCAGCATGCCCTCCATGCGCTGCACACAGAGGAACGCAGCGTTTCAAAGAGCCCAGCAACACATCAGCCACACATCCAATCCACATATTCGCATCAGTGTTATCAATGAGACACTATGGACCTTTTCACATTTGTGTGTTTCTCAGCAGCGGAAGTCGTCATAGTTGGGTTAACTCGAACAGCAGTGAATGGGAGAGTACCACAAATATATTTTTTGCATTCCCATTTGCTCAAATACCAAAAGAAAACTCCACAATAGTGTTTTCATGACTTTCAATAAAAGGAAAAAAACTGAGAGAGAACGATGTCAAATTTACCGTTCCTCCCATAAACACTGCATTAGAAACACCCTCGCATTAGCGTTAACTAGCTTTTTACGATGCTGATGACCATTAAACACGCGTTTCGACACGGTCATCAGCATCGTAAATCCTCAAAAGTTTTTTATATTTTGGGGGGCGTGTTCGAACGAGCCGTTTTAGGTAGGTGTGGCTAACTCTTAACTTTTATAAAGAATATCTCTTTGGATTTGAGACTTTAGTCTTTGCAACTTTACAGATCTTCTTTATGCACCAAGAGCTTGTAATACTCCAAAGAGAAAGGAAAAAATGAAATCGCATCATATGACCCCTTTAAATGTATGTACATTTATAACTTTGTATTATATCACCTTTGCATCAAATTACAAAAAAAGCTAGTTTTTTTCATCACAGTCTTGTGAGAAGAGTCCAGTGTAGTTTTTGTGAATATTTTCAATTTTATTTTATTTTTTATATTTTATGCTTTCATCTTAATGTTCATGTTTTTGTCATTTTTATTAGTTTTCGTTGTTTTTAAAAATGTTTTTTTTTTATTCCTTTTTATTTCAGTTTTAGTTATATTAGAACATCAAGTTAAATTAAATAAAAATGCAAAATGTTGCCTTGGAAATGAACTGAAATAACTTTAAGATTTTAGTATTTTATTTCAGTTATATGATTTTAAGATTAGAGATGATTAGAGATAGAGACATTACACGATCAAGTTGTTTCCCCGAATTTTAGCACAATTGCAATGTGATAGGGATTTTATACAACAGTGGTTAAATAAAGAAGAAGTTAAAATTAAGTGACTTATATTTTAGACACAATATTGACTGTTTTTGCTCAATTTCTCTGATGAAAATAGTTGCACAGCACACAGCAGAACTGTTTTGTGTCACTGAGCAACACAGCGGTGTTTCGTTACTGAATGAATCCACATTTTTGAACGAATCGTGTGAGTCAATGATTCAGTGACCCATTCATAAAGTCAGTCACTTGCCTTATTTCTGAATGAATCAGCTGTTTGAACGAATCAGTTGAATGAATGACTAAATGACTCACTCATTAGAATGGTCTTTTGCCGCCACCTACTGGTGGTTTGGTTTCATATTTAAACCTATCTCTGCATTTTCCCAACACTTCCTATTTGTATGTTTAAAATATTTAAAACATTAATCTTATAAAATTATTTATGCATGTGAAATTTCACAGTGTAAATGCATTTATTGCACCTCTGCGGTGGAAAGATGGAGTTTGTTGATACAGATTTCATTTGAATGGTAACAACTCTACAGTTTCTTATTATTCTCACTGAATTAATTGAAACAATGTAAGAATATGATGTGAAAGGTGACACATTTAATAAGGTTAGGGGCAAAAAATGACCATTTATAAACATAGTGTGAAATGACATCTGTTATGTTATAACTCATTTTCAGTTAATTGTTATTTCTACTTCTTTCCAGTCACAGAGCACTTTATTTTGAGAGTTGTTTAAGTGAGAGAACATCTGTGACTTAGTCCAGATTGGGGGAAACTATAATGTTTAATAATTTATTTTATTATGTAAATAATTTTGGAAAAAAACATAAGAAAAATAAAGTATTGATTTTTGTTTGTATATGCTGTCAATTATAGTTCTTAGAAAGAAAATCAGAATCGGCAAAAATCGGTATCGGCAGGTCACACTTACATAGACATCGGAAATGGCCAAGAAAATTACAACAGTGCATCTCTAATTAAGATATATGTCAAGAAAATAAAAATAAAACTGTGCTTGTCAGTTGATTTCATGGGGTCCTTAAGTGTGCAAAATCATTTATGAAGCAACAGCAAATGCTTTATAACTTCTGTCATGAGTAAATACATTCAAATATGGATACAATATAAATACAACTAATAAATAATAATTAGTGCTGTCAATCGATTAAAAAAATTAAATAATTAATCGCAATTAATCGCGATTAATCCCACCTAACATTAATGTTTTTAAATATACTTTTATATTACAATAATTTCACATTAAATCTTCACATTAATGTACAAACAACATAAAGACAGTATATTTTTAATATTTGTTTAATGGCATTTTTTTATGACTGAAGGCCAGTATCACTAGCTATGTTCCATCACCCTGTTTTAATGCACATTTTGAAGTATTGCATGAGAAACGAGGGATAGAAATGCCAAATTTCGAATAAAAATCCCTTAATTTGCAAAAAAGTTTTTACGCTCACTTGAGGTGGTTTTTGACTTGTGTTAAACGACTGCGTTCCCAAACAGCAGCATCCACCTCCGAAAGCAATGACCGCATTCATTGTGTTTCATCTGCTCGCTCTGAGGCGCAAGTTATTATATTCTCCTACTTCATGATGTATAGTGCCAGTTTATCAGGAAGTGACAATTTTGTTCTCTTTGACTCGTTGGATGGAAACGATGCTAGTTCGCAAATGTTTTGTGATATTCCAGTTTTGCGCTTAAGTTAAATTAGCAACTTTGGATGGAAACCCGGCTACTGATATCAATACTACTGATGTCTCCAGGAAATAGTCTAAATTAAATATAGATGAATCCTTAAAGCTATAAAAGTTATTTCCAAATTTTTCTTTTTTCCTTTGATTAATAGACATCACAGCAGCTGGTTATTAGGTTGTTTTGGCTGCTATTACTCTAAGAGCTGCCGCTGCTGAACGTGACGCGGATCTGACATCATATTTTCTCTCAACTCTTTTTAACTTTTCTGACCCACTTCAGGTCTTAAAGTCTCTATTAATGAGCTGACGAGTTGAATCAGGTGTGTTAGATGAGTGAGACAGTGCTGGGCTGCTCCAGGACAGTTTGTAAAACCATTTCAGAGACATGTTCCTAAATGTGACTCATATAAAATATATTACATTCATGCACAGCTTTAAGGCAGCTTTAATCGCCTTTTTGGTAACTTCATGACGTAACTGATGTAGCGTCTGGACCAATCAGACACACCATTTTTCATTTGATTTAACTATACAAACTGTGTGTGTGTGTGTGTGTGTGTATGTGTGTGTTAGACCAGTTTAAGTGTTTATGTAGTTAATAAAGTCTTATTTGTATCACACTTGACGTTGTTCATTGTTTGCTCATAACTGGAGTCACTTAATCATTCAGATTTATGCTACAAGCTCTTTGTAGAATTGTACAGTAAGAAAGTTATTTCACTTAACCAGGAAATTAACGTTCTTAGAATTGACAGACAGTTGACCCTGAGAGGTCAAGTAAATATCTACAGCGGATCTAAATATTTATAATTAATTATAACTAGTTATGATTAATTATTCATATTTCCCCATGAGCTGATTCGCTACATTGAGCACGACATTGCATGCACGTAGTTTATTTCGCACTTTGATATTCAATAACACAGGGAGAAGAGCACGCGCCACAAGCACAGTACAGTTTCTGCTAAAGTGAAGTGATCGCGCGTCTGAAACCTCTCTCGTTTGATGTGATCGTAAAGACATTCTGCGACTAAATAAATGCACTTCTTGTCAAGAGAAAAAGTGACAAAAGCAGCAGTTGTGAGTGGGGTGGCCAACCCTAGCGTTAAATATTTTTAACACGTTAAACTGAAAAAATTAATCGTCTAATTTTGACAGCACTAATAATAATATATTCCAAAAGTTAGTATAATTTGAAACTTGAAGGAGAGTTTCGTCCGTGTGTTATTTTCCGCTAACAGGTTGCTCAGTTCTAATGCAGACTGAATGCACTCACCTCCAGTATGGAGTCACAGGCGGTGATCTGGTTGTGTAAAGAGGCAATATTCTGACTCTCTTTGATATCTGCACCAGCGCTACTGTTAAGGGTCTCTGCAAACGTCCATCACAAGCTTGAAATAATAAGACTTGATTACTGAAACATAATCATGTTCACTGACAGAAACATTATATGCAGAATCATAACAGTGAATCTCATGAAGTAGTTTTCTTTCGGTGAGCTGACATGTTTTGGTGTGATTCTGTCATAAATGCACTGAAGAATGGATACAGTCCTTGATTGATGCTTGTTCGATGCGCTGCAGCTCCGTCTCCACCTGTTTAGAGTACTGCCGCAGATCCACACCCTGATCCACACAAACACACATCTTCATCTTCATCATCATCATCACACACTCACACATCAGCAGATCAGCATCCATCTCACCGTCCTGAGTGCCTCCTTCACCAGATCATCCTCCAGATTCGCTTGAATGTGAACTGAAAAAGACAATCAACAAGGGATTATTAGTGAGTTCTGGAAATAAGCGACCTGCGCTTCCCTTCCTCAGCCGATGAGAGACAAGGCAGAACTCACTGTCCACCTCGTCCAGGATGAACTCGTCTGTGGTGATGTCCAGATCCCCCAGATTCAGCGCAGGAACCACCTCAAAGTCAGACTTCTACCGACAGAGACACACAGTCAGCTCAGAACAGGCCATCAATACTTTGAAAGAATGCAATCATGATGTAAGAACTAACAATTGGGTAAATACTTTAAAAATGACAACGGTAGACAATAATATGCCTGTTAATCTTTCAATACATGAAATACTTATTTAAAACATTTAAAGGTCAGAGCCAGGAGCAAATACATAAATACTTGAATGCATTTAATGCAAATACATATTTTGAGAAAGCTGAGACAAATTCAGTCCAAAAAAAAAAAATCCATCTTTTCATAGATTAGTGATACGATGAGTGTAAGAAGGTACATGCATCCTGCCATCTACTAACTACACCAATGTGTGCAGCCGCATGGCTTCAGCTTCTTACACTGTTAGTAACCGTGTATTTTGTGAATATTTAAACATTTCTCTTATTATTTCATTTTGTTTCTCTCATTTTTCTAACATACATTTATAATTAGATATTACATATTATTAAATAACTAGATATTGCTTCTTATATATATATATATGTGTTATACAAACAGTTGCTGGTAAACAACAAACAGTTGCTGATACATATTTAAATATGAGGGACACAAATGCCACAAGTTTGTGAGTATATACAGCAGATATACCTGCATACAGAAAACAGCAGGGGAAAAAATCTAACAATAATCAACGAACGCTAAATAACAGAGCAGTGCACTGAAGAATTTCCCACTTCACTCTGTTATTATGTGCCATGTTGTCCTGATATTCGAGAGAGTTATGATGTGTGTGTGTGAGTGTGTGTGTGTGTGCGTGTGTGTGAATGTGAGTGTGTGTGAGAGTGTGTGTGTGTGAATGTGTGTGTGTGTGTGTGTGTGTGTGTGTGTGTGTGAGTGTGTGAGTGAGTGTGTGTGTGAGTGTGTGTGTGAGTGAGTGTGTGAGTGAGTGTGTGTGTGAGTGTGTGTGTGAGTGAGTGTGTGAGTGTGAGTGAGTGTGTGAGTGTGAGTGTGTGTGAGAGTGAGTGAGTGTGTGAGTGTGTGTGTGAGTGAGTGTGAGTGTGAGTGTGTGAGTGTGTGTGTGTGTGTGGTTTGACACATCACTGCACTGTCACGTGATCTTACTAATATGACATCCGAAAATATGATATCTTAAGATGTTGACCGAAATAAGGAGCTGCACAGGACAATATCGGTGGCGATCAGTAAACAACCTTCAGAGCAATTAACTTATAATAACCGTGATGTTTCATACAGAAACCCAGCAGGTCCGTGTCATATCTCTGTGCTCCAGCTGTCAGAGAGCGCTAGCGGGTGTAAACAGCTGTGAACGCGATCAGTGAAGCTGATAAACCCGAGAGAAAGTCCTCCTCACCTCCATGGCTCCAGCAGCAGCCGCAGAATCAGCGCCGGGCTTCGAGAGCTCCGCTGCGGGGATCAGCGCCTCCGCCATGGCGTCTGTAGTCCACAAAAACTACACGTCCCTTCAGTATTACAGTCCCGCAGAAACGCGTGCCACGCTGTAAAATCACACGAAATCTACTTTAAAATCACACGAAATCTACTTTTTAAAAAAGAGTAAAAACTCTTTATATATACTACAGTGTACTAAACAGCATCAACTGCGCTTTATAATTTAAAAAAATCATCGGTTTTAATATTGTTTTGGTCCCACCGGACGTTTTCATCGTGACGGAACTTGTTCCTGTCGAGTTCGCGCGTCCAGCGCTGAAATTATCGCGAGATCTTGGTCACTTCCTCTTTGCCCGGAACCAGCGAACAAGATGGTAGGCACGAAATGAAATTCTCAAGATTGTAGTGAAAATCTCGCAACATCGCGCTTATTTGTGTGTGTATGGCAGCACTGGTTTAATATCCTATGATTTTAGCAGATATCGAATATATATGAGTGAAAATGTTAGGTTTACACTATAGAGGTTAAGTTAAATGAGAGACTGAAATCCCGTGCTCAGTCCGCGCCGGGTTAAGTTTACAACGCACCACATGTAAAAATATAACTAAATATTAACGTTGTTTGTGTTTAGTTTAGGCCAGAAAGCGCGAAACTAGTTGGTGTGTAGTTGTATTCAGTAATTTGCTAACCCGCTAGCATCTATTAGTGTATTACAGGAGCGTTGCGCGTTTAACCCGTGCTACGCGCGCGCGTGTGTGTGTGTGTGTGTGTTCTCAGTCGCTCGTCATTCCAGAGAAGTTCCAGCACATCCTGCGTGTTCTCAACACGAACATCGACGGAAGACGCAAAATCGCGTTTGCCATCACCGCCATCAAAGTGAGTGCTTTAAACTTAAAACTGTGTGTGTTCTGAACGCTCTCTGTGCTCTGCAGGGTGTGTGTGTGTGTTCTGAACGCTCTCTGTGCTCTGCAGTGTGTGTGTGTGTTCTGAACGCTCTCTGTGCTCTGTAGGGTGTGTGGTGTTCTGAACGCTCTGCAGGTTGTGTGTGTGTTCGGAACGCTCTCTGTGCTCTGCAGGTTGTGTGTGTGTGTGTTCTGAATGCTCTCTGTGCTCTGCAGGGGGTGGGTCGGCGGTACGCTCATGTGGTTCTGAGGAAAGCAGACATCGATCTGAGCAAGCGAGCTGGAGAACTCACTGAGGATGAGGTGCGCTTGCTCTTCACTCTTTATTCTCAGCAGGAAAACACTTCTAAAACACACATTCACCTGTAAACAATCCAGCAGACAGAGCTTTTAGCTTTAGTCAAGTCACCTTCATTTATATAGTGCTTTACAGTGTCAACAGGAAACAGTCTGCAGTAATGCAAGAAGACAATAACATTTTCCATCTAAAGTCAGTTCATTGATTCAGTGATGTCATCATCCAGTTCAGCTCTCTTCCAATAGTGTCTGTGCTGTCAATATTGCCAGAAATTAAGTTAACAACTTTATTGTTCTTTATAGAAACGGAAGAAGCATATTAAAACAAGTCGCTGGAGAACGTTCTGAAATGTGGTACAATTGACATTTAGCTTCTGACAAACTAGCAAGACCATATCAGTTATTTTGAAGCATATTGTGAAACGCCTCAAATGAGAATGGTGTGTAAGCTTGTATGTGGCTCTTTATGGGTGTTTACAGTAATGTTTATCTGAGCTGTTATTGATTGATTAACAGGTGGAGAGGGTGGTGACCATTATGCAGAATCCTCGCCAGTACAAAATCCCTGACTGGTTCCTGAACAGACAGAAGGACATTAAAGACGGGAAATACAGTCAGGTACGCTCGAGTGAAGTTATAAGCTTCAGCTGCAGGATCAGGTCTTTCTCCATGACTAATAATTAATAACTATAATACACTATAGAGCAGTAGTTGCCAGAGCTGTGCAAAACTACAAATCATAATCCGGGCTTGTCTGATAGTTTGTTCTTTTGTAACTGCAGCATGAGGTTTGCTAGGTTGTGTAATGTCATACATGATTGAACTGATTTCAGTAAATCTAATGTATAATAAACGGAGCGCGTCCTAAATCTGAATACAGGGCTGCACACTAACATGAGTCTACAGATCCTCTATAGTTTTATGTGTTTGTAAATCATGGTGACCACAAGTAAAACCCTCCTCAGTGCCATGGTAAGAAGAAAACTTCCTGTAAAACTGTGCCGTTGGTGAAAAACACTGTCCTCAACAGCTAGTGTACATATATGAAGCTGTGGCAGGTTTTTTTGCATTAACAAGTCTAATAATGGCATCACAAGTAAACCTGCAAACGTTTCCTAAACTCACCTGGGGTCTCATTTATAAAACTCTCCGTAGATTTCATCCTAAAAGTGTACGTACGAACAAGTTTTCAGATTTATAAAACCATACGCCAGAACCTGCGCAAAAATCGATTGTGCGTACGTGCATCTCCTCCCAGAAATCACCTTATATGGAGCTTACAACGCCTAGTTTTACTCTGCATAACTTCATCTGCATATCATTTCCATGCATATTCCCATCCACGTGACACCATGTTTAACACCGTCAAAGGTACAAGACATTAAGGAAATATGAGATACGGACTATAAATGCCATTTGTGCCATACACATTCATTTTTATTGGAAAAATCATCCGGTATCCATATGTTTTAGAATAAATATATCAAAATATCCATAAAAACAAAACCGTTTAGTTCTCAGATAAATAGCTTATTTTAGAATAAACTTGACCTCAGTCTTTTCCACTGGCCCAATAGTATTTCAATCGTTTTAAACCATTCAAATCAAATTATATGTATGCAGTTTTGCTGATACGGTGAACATCTTTTAGCTGTTTTAGTGGAAACAGATAAGCCTATATGTATTGCAGTGTAAATACAGTTGTCTGACTCACTGACAAAGTATTTTAAAAAGGAAACGCAAATCAAGTTGTATCCTTCAAACACAGTGGTATTTTTCATAATGTTGTGTAGGAATGTAACGATTCACTCAACTCACGATGAGATTTAAGACAAATTATAAATTAAATGTGTCCTTTTATTATTGCTTGGACAAAATGCTGCACGTTTCTTTGTGAAATTGAAATATAACACTATAATATATAATAATATAGCACTTGCATATTATTGCTCTTTTGTTGGTTTTGATTGCTTCTATTGTCCTCATTTGTTAGTCGCTTTGGATAAAAGTGTCAGCCTAATGACTCAATTTAAATATAATGTAAATGTAAATAACTAAACTAAATTGAAATTTTAAAACAAGCCCCAAATCATATAAATGAGTAACGCAAATAAAAGAAATCTCTTCATATAAACAAACTAAGGCTTTGTCTGTGC
>NW_015659942.1:179266-192868 GCF_001515625.1 Sinocyclocheilus rhinocerous | reverse complement strand
AAAAAATATCTGCATGAAACCGAAACAGCAGACGAGCTGAACGAGACGCAGATTCACTCTCTGCCAGCAGATGGCGCTTAAAGCGTTTCCTTGGTTTCCGATGTAAACAAAGCAGCGCTGCACTTATGAACTTTAATATGCATTATACAGAGGCAAGATGAAAAGAAAAAATACCATCTAAACTTTTCTAAAGTCAGTAAGTTCCCCTCAGACATGCGTTCATATACACTTCTACCCCTAACTGAATCGAACTGAAACCGAATTTGTTTAGCATCTCAACCGATTTGAACCGGCTCGCGGTTAATCGTTACATCCCTAATGTTGTGGAGATGCCTCACACGCCGCTATCACCTCCGTGCAGCTGTGGTTGTACTTGTACAGTAAGATATTATCATTGGTCCTATTCAAACCAGAGAATGGACCGTTGCACCGAATCCAGCAGTGTCTGCCATAATATCCAAGTGTGCATTAGGGCTGTAAAATTTTTTTTCGAATATTCGTTGAATTAAAAAAAAAAAAAATTCTATATTCGAATGCAACGTCAAAACTGAAACCAAGCCGTTCACACAGAACGCATATTTATCACATTTTCTAGCGGGACATCTATCAGCGTTGCACTCGCGTCTCGCACAAGAGAGCGGCATGTTTAGAAAGCCATGTAAAATTAATGTAAGTTCAACTTTTAAAAAACATGTCTCAAGACTTTATGGCGGTTTTCCCCCATCCCACTGTATCTCCTGTTTTTAAATGAAGAAAGTAGCCTACTCTTTGTGATTGGTTTTCGGTCCTGTTTTAAACTATACATACATGCATGGTGCTGTTGTTTTGTTTCTAATTGTTTAAGCAACTTTATTAATTATATATAGTTTATAAACATTATTTTAAACATTATGCACTTTTTTCAAAGATAGTCGTGTTATTTTATTACGCTTTGAAGAAGCGTGCATTAGTAATATTTTGCTCGATGCGCCCTCTTGTGGCCTCGGGAGAGAAGTCAAAAGCTTTTTTTCCCCCCTAACTGAAATTATGCCTTTTCAATTCGAATATAATTAGAATTTTGATCATATTTAAGTAGAAAATTCGAATATAGTTTTTCGGTCATTTTGACAGCCCTAGTGTGCATCATTTAACATTGCTGAAATATTTTCTCATGAGAGCTGCAGTTTAGTTTAAAGATGAATTATTGTGCACCTATATAGTACTCCTCGCTACAGGAAAAGTGATCAAGAGCATCCTCTACAAATAGGCTATGTCTAAATTCATATAATTTTGTTTAACTTCTGCGTAATGACTTTATGTAATTTCAGTGCTTATCTCCATTAATGAGTGGAATATTTAATGTAAATGTGTACATCGATATGCAAACCGAGTTTAAAACCGTCGTTTACTTCATTACTTTTCTCACTCCAGGAACAAGAGTTTGTGTTCATGTCTGTACGCGCACCGTACATATTTATGCCAAGTTTGTGTGCGTGGAAAATTGCGTACGCATGTTTTATGCCCATTGTGTGCGTACGCAGCGTTGCTAAGTGAGACCCTAGAAGCTTTGGTGTTGGAGTGCAGTGTCCTGGGCTGGTTTTGAAGACCCTTCTGTGTGCAGGAGAGATGAGTGTTGATGTGGTTTCCCGCAGGTCCTCGCTAACGGTCTGGACAACAAACTGAGAGAAGATCTGGAGCGTCTGAAGAAGATCAGAGCTCACCGCGGCCTGCGGCACTTCTGGGGGTGAGTTTCCCGCCGCACACTAATGACCTGTTAGGACGGGCTCGATCAGCTCCACACGGGAGATGGTTTCTGAAGTGATGGCGTGTTTGATTCACTCGTCTCGTCTCTTCTCTCCAGGCTGCGTGTGCGCGGTCAGCACACCAAGACCACCGGTCGCCGCGGCCGAACTGTGGGAGTGTCCAAGAAGAAGTAAACCTTCAATAAAAGACAACTGTTGAGTCAATCTGTGTCCTGCTCCGTCTTTACTGATCCTCTCAGCACTCAATAAAGGGTGTTTATGAAGGCTGGGTTATCAGGATAGCTGTAATCTGGTAATTCTCCATTAAGACCACGAGGGACCACGAGGAACCTCAGATGATTGGATGCTGGTCCTTTATAAGACCCTGAGAAGGCACCTAAACCTCTGGGATGGTTCATCTGGGAGTCACACTTGTGGTGTTTGTGGTCGAAACCGACCGGAGGCCATAATGGTGTTTTTGTGAAATGAATATACTACATTTCATTTCAATGATGTTATAAATTATGTTCTGTATTAAATGTAAAAAATATAAAAATGTTACATAATTTTTCAATTAATGCAGTATGCAAGTTAAAAATGGAGCAAAAATATTTAAAATCCATGGAATTGAGGCAGATTTGTTTCACCTTGTGGGAAAAAAATCATCTGTAATCCCAAAGGCACCTAAACCTCTGGGATGGTTCATCTGGGAGTCACACTTGTGGTGTTTGTGGTCGAAACCGACCGGAGGCCATAATGGTGTTTTTGTGAAATGAATATACTACATTTCATTTCAATGATGTTATAAATTATGTTCTGTATTAAATGTAAAAAATATAAAAATGTTACATTTTCTTTCAATTAATGCAGTATGCAAGTTAAAAATGGAGCAAAAATATTTCAAATCCATGGAATTGAGGCAGATTCATGTGGGAAAAAAATCATCTGTAATCCCACGGTGTCGCCATTAGATGCCTGTATAGCCATATATATATATATATAAACACACACACACACAAATATATATATATATATGGGTGTTTCTGCAACTACGGGGGCACTTTTGACTCCAAAATTGAAAAAAATCGACCCCTGTGAATTTTGATTTTAACCATCAGAGTCTGTAATGCATGTAAAAAGGTCAACAAAATTGCATGGAGTCATTAAGATTTTAATCTGGAACATGTTTATTTTGTATGTTTCTCAACTCTTCTTACAAAATGTTCTTACCGCAACGTTACAATAACATTCATTACATGCATTTTTCTTTTTTAATTTCTATAAAAATGTAATATGTCAATAGCTTTATTAAATTTTGTGCAGTTTTGTAAATACTGATATTAAAAAATAATATACAAAATAGTGGATTTCATGGTTTTCTCTATGCCATGTAAAATTTAGACCATAACCTTAGACGTCAATTGTTTCCATACACACTAAAGATAACATATTTAGCTTTTTATGACAGATGTTGCCATTTCAATGTGTACATCATCTCAACTCAAGTGTTAAAATATATATTTTATTTGCAAATAAAAATATGAAAGAAAATAAAATAAAGCAGAGCTGCGGTAAGGACACAATGTTAAAGTGCCATGAAATCAAAAACAGGCTACTGTAGAGAACAACAGTAACAGAAACAGAAAACATATGGACTGAATATTTATAATTTAATATACAGTAAACCTTGAACTTGTCTCTACCGCAACACAAGGTCTTTACCGCAACACCTAAATTTGCTGCGGTAAAGACATTTTTGCTAATATTGCAGCTAGCAAGGTCTACTACATTAGTTTTGACTCTTAGCATCTTAATATGCATGAATTAAACAGTAATATACATTTATTTTTAAAATGTAGTTCGAAGTACAGAATTACTAAGCTGTATATTAAGGACACACAATAAATACTGACACAGAAAAGATTATATTTACCTTATATTTTTTGGGATCTTGTGAGTGCAGTGGCCCAATCTGTCAGCAATGTGCTCATGTGCTAATTTCTGTTTCCATAGAAACCAGACTTGTTTGTCTTTGATAAAATGTCATAATAAAAGTCTTTTTTCATTGTTGCGGTAAGGACTCAAAAGTGTGGGACACGCACATTTAGTTGAAAAAATCATTAAAATGATCAGTAAATAATACAATAAAATGTAAGATGCTATAAATTAACATGTATATATAACAATTCTATTTGAAATCGTGTCAAATTGTAATTCAATTAGCTTATTTTACGTATCTCAACATTGTGACCAGAGTTGTGGGACATGAACACAAATGGTGTTTGGACCTATAAATGCTTCATAATTTAATATTAAATCACATTAATCATTAATTATATTTTTTTGTCAAGGTGTGTAATGACACTGAATATATTTATAAAGCATCATATGACAAATGTTAACATAAATCTAAAATTTCACTGCTGGGACTTAAAAGTGCCCGTAGTTGCAGAAACACTCGTGTATATATATATATATATACACACACACACACACACACACATATATATATTCAGTGCTGAGTATTGAGCTGTTACTGAGCAGGGGTTTCAGGCAAAATAGTCACCCCTTCATTGCTGTGCACATTTTTTTTTTGTTCTGCATTGTAGCTGATTTGTAGATTATAAACACAAAAACATCTATATTTTATTTTTTTCCTATTTCCCATTTATTCCCTATGGTGTTTTTTTTTACGCAAACAATGCAAGTGTGACTTTTTTATGACATTTAGCTTTTTTTTAATCAATTGCCATTTTTTTTGTGGGGGGTCACATAGCGACTGCCATAAAACTCACAGCGTTTCATACGATTCTGATGAAGTAGCGATTTTTAAAATGTCCAATTTATTTATTTTTATTCGGTCTAAATTAACCAAGGACTCCAGATTCGTCCAGTTCAACAGTCTTGTAGTCCAGTATAAATGTGTTCATCTTTATTAATGAAAAAGATGCAATAAGGCAGTTTTTCAATGCACGGCTGAATATGTACAAAAACTAGTTGGGGAAAGTAACAATGAAAATGACCATTTTAACCAGTACATACAGTTATCCCCCTGAATTCTGGATCATATCCCTCACAATTGTTTTATGTTCCCGAAACAAAACTAATTGTGATTGTAATTGGGACTTTATTCTCAGAACTGTGAGGGGAAAGAAGTTGTTTTCTTTTTTCTTTTGTGGTGGAAACAAGCTTCCATTCAATTCAGATTCATGAATGTGACCACCTTAAAACAAAAAATCATTCTCATGAAGGTGTCCATTACTCTGTCATTTCTAACCAGAGGTAGCCTGGGGTATTTGGACAAACCTGTACAACAGAAGTTGTGACCTTAATATTAGGGTTGTCAATAGATTAAAATAATAATCCGTCTCATGATTATTGCAGTCACTTCCATTTAAACAGTAGTTCATGGTTAGCTGTCAGCAGCTCATCTCGTCTTCTGTCAACCCAAGAGGCAGGAGAAAAGTGAAGTGATGGTGAAGACAAGCATATAAATCACTGAACGAATAAATGAAATAAATTATAAACGAACAAGCACAGAAAACAGCACGATTGTTGCTGAGAATCTGTAGATGTTTCCATACAGACTCGTCTCTTTAAATCTGTACACATATGGTGTCTCACGAGTATAACTTGAGATTTGATAACAGCTGCAGAGGACTTGCAGAATTTAGGGCCTGTCCCAAAACCCACAGGTGCGGTCCCTACAGACCACCTCCCTGTTTACATGAAGAACTTCTCTTACCTGACGGGACACATTTACAACATACAGATTTATTTACACATTTAGATTTTGAAAACAAAGCAAAAATAACAATTTATTCAGCAATTCTTCTCCCCAGAGTTACTGTCTTCCGCCATTTCGGAGAGTACCCCAGAACGTAATCAGCGCTGTTTACGCTTAGGGAAAAGCGTGCGTATGCGTTGTGATACTCTCCAAAATGGCGGCATAGACCGTCTTAGTAACTCGGGGGAGAAGAATTGTTGAATAAATTATTTTTGTTTTCTTCGTCGCACAAAAAGTATTCTCGTAGCTTCGCAAAACTGAAGTTGAGCCCCTGATGTCACATGGACTATTTTACCGATCTCCTTGCTACGTTTCTGGACCTGGGAACATTTCAGTTGCGTTGCTGTCTATGCAGGGTCAGAGAGCTCTCGGATTGCATCAAAAATATCTTAATTTGTGTTCTGAAGATGAACGGAGATCTTACGGGTGTGGAATGACACGAGGGTGAGTGATGAGGACTGACTGAACCTGTGCTGGCCTCAGTAGAGCAGGACGGAAAGAGTCTTAGGTCAGAGCTGATTGTCCTGGGCTTTCGTCGTCCATCTGTCGCAGCTGAGGCGTCTGGTTCTGGTCTGTGGGAGCGTAGAAGAGCTCCAGAGGCTTGCAGAGCTTCCAGAACTTCTGGTTGACCAGCTCCAGCGTCAGCGAGCCGTTCAGTGTCTGAAAGACAGAGAGGGTGAGGACAGGGCAAGGCAGCCTGGGATTGCTCTGACCGCAGCAGCGCTCGGACTCACGGTGAACTGTCCCGCCGCTGTGCTGATGTAGATGGTGAACTGCTTCTCGCTGACGTGCCGCAGAGCTCCCTCCGGCGTGCCGCTCGAACCCTCCTCCAGAGCCACGCGCAGAGCCAGGTACTTCGACAGGTGGTCCACCGTGGCTTTGGCTGTGGTTTTGACGTATCTGTGAGCAGAAGGGAGAAAGGTACCCGATGACATTCCCATCCGTAAAGCTTGAGGAGCGACTAGGGTTGCAAAAAGGTGGAAAAAAATCCAGTAAATTTCGGAAACATTCCAGAAATTTTGGAAACTTTCCAGGATTTTTTGGAATATTCCAGGGATTTTTGGAAAGTTTCCAAAACTAAATGACAACTCTCGGAGGGATTGGCATGGTAATGTACATGACAATGTTAATGTATTTGGTCTTGGCGGAATAGATCTGCTACGCTGCTGCTGCTGCGGCAGAGCAAGTATACCGAGACTTGCTACTGCCAATACATCCACAACATGCTGCTGTGAGCATGTAAGAAATACTGCTGCTGCACATATAACATACATGAAATAACCCCCATATAGCGTGCATGAATCACCTCGTAGCAGATCTATACAGGTGGAGCTGGGGATGGTGGAGGGTTTCTGGAGTGTGCTGCACACTTCTACCACAAGCATTAGCCAAGTATTTGAATGTTGAGCAGCAAGCTCATTGGCTACCGATACAGGAGAGGACCAATCAGCGGTGACATGTGATGATGATGTCATTATGTCATACTGAGTTAGGTCTATTGGACTGCGCCATCTAGAGTTTCATGCCAGAACTCTGTACTTCAACATCACTATGCTCTGTCAATTTATCCTGTAAAGACTTCATGTTTTAAAATCATCCTACAGCACTGAAGTATCAGGAATAAATCAAATAGAAACCAATACATCAATATGGTCTCTAATGTCTTGTGTTAGCAACACTCCCAGGTTCCAAGTAAAAATACAACTTCCAACAGATTGCCAGTACTTCAGGATTCATTTTACAAAAGAAGAAAATAAAATAAGAAAAACAAAATAGCTTAAGGCTTGAATAGCTCCGCCTCCAACCACCAGAATGTGGAAATGACCTCACTGTACCTCAGTAATTTGTCTTGTTTTCCAGTGGAAAATGTCTAAAGATTCTTAAATCAAGACATTTACTGGAGAAGCAAAATGAAATCAAATAAGAAGTCTTGTTTTATAAGAATTTCATCAAAGTGTTTATGATTAAAACAAGAACACATATCTGACAAAAATATTAACTTAATCCAAAGGTAAAAACAAGTTTTCATTCCCTACTGGCAGATATTTGTTCTTGTTTTAACTCAATTTTGCTCAGTTTCAGAAACTTCATTTTGCATCTCAAATAAACGTGTCTTGATTTAAGGATGTTTAGATATTTGTATTGGAAAACAAAAATATTCAGGAAAATATTCAGGTTTTGCAGTGCATGCAACATTTAATACCTTGGCTATCAATATATTTGAGACTTTCTGCTCTGATTTAAGACTGTTTAAAGGGGTGGTTGATTGTGATTTCACTTTTTTAAATAAAGAGTTCTGGCATGAAACTCTAGATGGCGCAGTCCGATAGGTCTAACTCAATCTGACCTAATGACATCATCACATGGCACAGCTGATTGGTTCTCTCCTGTATCGGTAGCCAGTGAGTTTGCTGCTGAACATTCAAATATATGACTAGTGCTTGCTGTAGCAGTTGCAGTGCGCTTCAGAAACCCTCCACCTTTTGTGACATCACAAACCCTGAAATTTACATAAACCCCTGCCCCCGGGAACATGCAACAAAGGGAGCAAGGCTCTTTTCCACCGGACCACATGCAACTATGGACCTTTTTCACATTTGCGTGTTTCTCAGCAGCAGAAGTCGTCATAGTTGGGTTATATTCAAGAGCAGTGAATGGGAGAGTAGGGGTGTGCGATATATATATCGTCTGCGATAATATCGTAATTGTATGCATTCATGTCTTGCATTAAACAAAATACATGTGTGTAAATACATCTAAATGCCACTTCAGATGCAGCTTCTGTGTTGATTTCATTTGCTTGGTAACAGCCCAAATGTCTTATTATTCTAATTCCCTTATTAAATGTAAGAATTTGACTCAAAAGATAATGGACACTTTTAGAAAAAATGGCTTTATAAAAGTAAAAATGCCCATAAAATGCACAAATCAGTTTAAACTTATTGGAAAAGATTAATTTCTATCAGTATGAACTGACCACCACACAGAATATGAAGAATATTAAAAACATTAGGAGTCAGCTGTCTTCGGCAGTCCTTAAGATATCAAGCACAATAACACACTCTGCAAAATATCGTCTAATTATCGTTATCGATAAAATCCCATAAAATATCGAGATATAATTTTTTGTCAATATCGCACACCCCTATGGGAGAGTACAACAAATATATTTTTTGCATTCCCATTCGCTCAAATACCAAAAGAAATTCCACGATAGTGTTTTCATGACTTTCAATAAAAGGAAAAAAACTGAGAGACTGATAACGGCAGTCAGAAGAGAGAACGATGAACCATTTACCATCGCTCCCATAGACACTGCATTAGAAACACCCTCGCGTTAGCCTTAACTGTTTTTTATTTTTTTTGTAATTTGATGTGTATATATTTTTTGTAATTTGGTGATATAATACAAAGTAATAGTGTTATAAATGTACATAATTTTTTTTTTTATCATTTATGATTAGGATTAGGATTTACGATGCAGATGACCGTTAAGCATCACAGTCTTGTGAGAAGAGTCCAGTGCTCGTAATGGTTAGAGTCATGACGTTTCCAGACAATGTGCAATACGCAGTTAACGAATCACAATACACTGGGCCAGCGAACCAATCTGAGCTGTATTTAGGAGGAAGTGGTATCATAGAAACAGGAAGTCAACCGGCCGTTCAAATGACAATGCAGACAGCGGCGTAGAATAAAGGTAAGAGATATATGAAAAATAAGTTGAAGCATGAAGAAATGTTAGACTGCACCCCATAAACACTTTTTTTTTTTTTTTATGAAATGAGCAGGTCTCATTCAGTAAATTAGCACTCTTGATTAATTGATGTTAAATTGTATTGTTTCTATTGTGAAATTTATGTTGTATTGTCGTTTGTGAGAACCGCATATTGAAACAAGACACTGAAACAAAATTTCCCCAAGGGGATAAATAAAGTTACTACTACTACTACTACTACAACTACAACCAAGCCTAGAAAAAAAGCAGTCAAGCACCCCTTTAAGGGCTTGGTTTGTGCTGTACCGTGTCTGGCTGTACTGTTGGCGGCTGACCAGCAGGGGGTGTGGGCAGAATATGAGCTCGATCTCGCAGCGCTGCGGAGCAGGAGCCTCGGCTACGGAGTCGTCAGACGCTCTTCTGGCGCGGCTAGGGCCAGGCTCCGCGGCGCTGCTGGTGTGGAGCGGAACGCCGGAGTCCTGCGAGACCTCGTCCTCACCGCCGCTGAGCGTGGCGTTCTCGCTCTCCGCATGCAGCTTACGCACACGCTGGGCTCTGAGACACACACCACAGAGAAAAACACCTCTTACCTACTTCACTTCTGAGAAGAGAGCTTACATACAGGTCTCACAGTTGTTTTTACAGTCACTAGGACACATTTCTCAATACTAAAGCCACTTCTTCAAAACTCCTCTCACAGTTCTCCTAACCATCTTTCAGCTTGGCACAGCAGTTCATTTCACATTCAAAACACTTCATCAACACCTCAAATAATTATCGGCTTATCTTACATGCTCCATATTTACATTACAGTACAAAATTATTCCTAGGTTTTCCCCTTTTTGTACAGATGGTAATGAAAGTGAAAGACCAGCTGCATGCAGTTGCTTTGATAGTATTTGATTTTTTACATTCAGAACATTTTTCTGTATGATATCGCTGTAGAAGTGTTGCACATTTCTGTCTCATTCATTTTTGTTCCGTGCTAGGTTCTAACGGTTTTGAAAACAGTATGCAAGCATGTGCAAATTGGCTTGTATAGCACAAAGTTTTGGCAGTGTTTGTGTTGAAGTGATAAAAGAATTCATGCAATCTGACAGATGCTGTCAATGAATGCATTTTGTGCCAAAGCAATGATAAATGATCCACAGTTTAGCCCACAGAGACTGATGTGACCTAAGTATTGAGAATGTGTCCTAGCGATCGTAAACAACTGTTATTGTACAGCAAGGTGCAGAAAGAAGGTCAACCCAGGTTGAAAAGAAATTACACTTCCGTAATTTACTTAATGTACACTTGAACCCATATTTCATACACTAGTGCACTCAAGTGTACTACAAGTGGTAACTAAATAAATTTTTAAATACAGAGATAGTATGTTAAAAGCACATTTTAGTTCACAGTTGAGTACACTTAACTGATCTTAAGTTTATCTGAAGAAGTATTTAATAATCATTTTTAGTATATTAAATACAAAATTAGTGCGCAAAAAATAGAGCACTTTAAGTACATTACAGAAGTGTACTTTTTTTAACCTGGGAAAAACAGTCACCAAGAAACCCTGACCGTCATATAAGTGTATCTTAGAGTCAGTGAATTCACTGCAAAAAAATGATTTTCTTCCTCAGTATTTTTGTCTTGTTTTCTAGTATAAATATCTACAAATTCTTGAACCAGGATGCATTTACTTGACAAGTAATATGACTAAAGATATTTTGTCTTGTTTTCTGAAATTTTGTTAGTTTTTGCTTTAAGTAAAAAATATCAGCCAATGGGGAAAGAAAAATAATCTTGATTCAAAGGCTAAATTAGATAATTTGTCTTACTCCATTGGTTGATATTTTTACTTGTTTTAAGCAAAAACTAACAAAAATTGGATAGTTTTTTCAGAAAACAAGACAAAAAAGTCATTTTACTTGCCAAGTAAATGCATCCTGATTCAAGAACTTGTAGATATTGATACTAGAAAACAAGACTGAGGAAGAAAATGATGTTTGCAGTGAAAATCTCCGCCCCTTCAGGACCAGCAGAAGCGAGGGCGGGGGAGTGACCTGTGTCTGGCCTGCATGCGCAGCCCCTGCTCGATGCTGCTGCTCAGAGCCTCTTTGTTGTGCAGGAGACTCAGCTGCTCCAGAACCTTGTCCTGGTGCGCCTCGTACTCGTCACGGCTCGGGTACATCTTAGAGATCAGCGCGTCGAAGTTAGGGTCGGCGCGCAGAGAGCGCTTGGACACCAGCTTCTTCCTGCAGGTGGGACACTCTTTATTCCTGCAGCAGAGAGCGAGAGAAGAGCAGGGCAGCGCTGAGCAAGAGAGGTCTGAAACACTGGGTCTGAAGTGGCGCCGGCTCCAGGCATGGGCTGAGCACACCCAATCAGAATTAGATCACGATTGTGCTCATTTTTTATTTTATTTTATTTATTTATTTTTGTGCAGTGATTAAAACCAATCTGAAGCGGACTGTATTTTGAGAAGTTTAATATATACCTAACACCAGAAAATTGCAGCATTTTTCTTTTATTAGCTGAATTCACGCGGAGCTTCAGTCTGTTGCAGTAAAGCAAAGGCTAACAACGAGCGAAAAGGGGCAGAAATATTTGCGCGAGTTACGAGGAGTTTAATACATGAATATGTATCATAGCCAACCACTGAAATTACTTGAGCAGCTGAATTAATGTTCTATAAAAACCCGCTCATTCAGTAACGTGCATTCACTGCATGGATGGGGCAAGATAAGCGTTTAAATGCATGTAGGCTGTACAGCTCGGCTGAAAGCTGACCCCTTTTGGCTTGCTGTTAATGCTGAACTAAGAATGAAAACTGAAAGTAAACAACATTGAAGATAAGAGCTTGTGCGATGAATGTTGCGTTCGTAGCAACAGTCGGCTTGACTGTAATATCCAGCGATGCAAATTATTTGACTTTTTTTTTGTGAAATTCCATTGTTTTGAATTGAAAGTAGGGCTGTCATTTACATGATTCGTGTAATTCATAATTACTGTGACGACAATAGCATTTTTCTCTTTTGCATTTTCAACATATTAAAATTGAATGGGTGCATATTTTAAAAAAAAATATATATATATATTATTTGCGGTTCAGATTGATTACTTTAAAAAAAACTTATTCTTGTTCTTTTACTGTTCTTTTGTCCTTTGAATTTATTCCACTAAATCCATTTAAATCCTTTATTTATTTAGTTCCTTTACCATTACCATAGTGGTCTGGTCTTTAACAAAACTATGTTAAAGACCAGACCAATTGTCTGTAAAGACATGACTAGTGGTCGACCGATATGGGTTTTTTGACAGCCGATGCCGATATCTTGGAAAGCAGGGTGGCCGATATAATTTTATTTTAATTAATATTTAAGAAATTTAAAAATAATTTGAAAATGGATTAAAAAATAAATGTGTTAAATAAACATACTTATACTTTAGATGACAAAATATTTTTCACAAATAAATAAATATTTAATAAAAATATAACTAAAAAGGAAGTAAACTGTAACAACAGGGCACTCAGTATTCTGGGAAGTTTGTGTGCATTGGGAATCATATTTTTTCAAATAAAGCCAAGGTAACACTCATTTTACACACAGCACACAGTGAAAAATGGCATGAATATGGCAGTGGGCAAATGCATAAAGCGCAGCATAGTTTGAATTAATTTGGCAATATATCGGTCGACCACTAGACATGATTATGGCCTTGTTTGGTATGAATACAAAAAGTTACATTTAGTCATTTAGCAGATGCTTTTATCCGAAGCGGCTTAGAGTAGGGCTGTCATTTAGGCTGACGTGCATTTTTAGTTTAAAATAATCACCAGTGTAGAAACAATGAAACTATTCAATAAAGAAAAAAAAGGTTATTTTGTTGTGAAAGTGCATGATATTCTAGGCTGCCCATTTTTTTAGTGTACATATAGTTAATATAGTTATTGTAGCAATACCCCCCCGGGATATGTGCCAGCCCACCCTTCTATCGCTGTCAAGAGGCCTCACCCGGAGCGCAGCGCGGTGACGATGCACTCGGAGCAGAAGCGATGCAGACACTCTTTGGTGGTCATGGTGTTCTTCAGCATGTCCAGACAGATGGGACACATCAGCTCGCTGTGGAGGCTTCTGGGAGACACGTCGATCTCCGTGCTGTCCATGATCGCCTCCTGAAACAACAGCGCACATGACCACACGCTTCAAACTGCAGAGCAGCACCTGTGAGTGTGTTATAGTGAGTGTCTGTGTGTGTTATAGTGAGTGTCTGAGTGTGAGTGTGTGTGTGTATGTTATAGTGAGTGTCTGTGTGTGTTATAGTGAGTGTCTGAGTGTGAGTGTGTGTGTGTGTATGTTATAGTGAGTGTCTGTGTGTGTGTGTGT
>NW_015659942.1:166184-179256 GCF_001515625.1 Sinocyclocheilus rhinocerous | reverse complement strand
TTTTTGACAGCCGATGCCGATATCTTGGAAAGCAGGGTGGCCAATGGCCGATATAATTTTATTTATTTTAATTAATATTTAAGAAATTTAAAAATAATTTGAAAATGGATTAAAAAATAAATGTGTTAAATAAACATACTTATACTTTAGATGACAAAATATTTTTCACAAATAAATAAATATTTAATAAAAATATAACTAAAAAGGAAGTAAACTGTAACAACAGGGCACTCAGTATTCTGGGAAGTTTGTGTGCATTGGGAATCATATTTTTTCAAATAAAGCCAAGGTAACACTCATTTTACACACAGCACACAGTGAAAAATGGCATGAATATGGCAGTGGGCAAATGCATAAAGCGCAGCATAGTTTGAATTAATTTGGCAATATATCGGTCGACCACTAGACATGATTATGGCCTTGTTTGGTATGAATACAAAAAGTTACATTTAGTCATTTAGCAGATGCTTTTATCCGAAGCGGCTTAGAGTAGGGCTGTCATTTAGGCTGACGTGCATTTTTAGTTTAAAATAATCACCAGTGTAGAAACAATGAAACTATTCAATAAAGAAAAAAAAGGTTATTTTGTTGTGAAAGTGCATGATATTCTAGGCTGCCCATTTTTTTAGTGTACATATAGTTAATATAGTTATTGTAGCAATACCCCCCCGGGATATGTGCCAGCCCACCCTTCTATCGCTGTCAAGAGGCCTCACCCGGAGCGCAGCGCGGTGACGATGCACTCGGAGCAGAAGCGATGCAGACACTCTTTGGTGGTCATGGTGTTCTTCAGCATGTCCAGACAGATGGGACACATCAGCTCGCTGTGGAGGCTTCTGGGAGACACGTCGATCTCCGTGCTGTCCATGATCGCCTCCTGAAACAACAGCGCACATGACCACACGCTTCAAACTGCAGAGCAGCACCTGTGAGTGTGTTATAGTGAGTGTCTGTGTGTGTTATAGTGAGTGTCTGAGTGTGTGTGTGTGTGTGTCTGAGTGTGTTATAGTGAGTGTGTGTGTGTGTGTGAGTGTGTTATAGTGTGTTATAGTGAGTGTCTGAGAGAGTGTGTGTGTATGTGTGTGTGTTATAGTGAGTGTCTGAGTGTGAGTGTGTGTGTGTGTATGTTATAGTGAGTGTCTGTGTGTGTGTGTGTGTGAGTGTGTGTGTGTACCTGTGGCGTTCGGTGGAGTTCGTACAAACTCAGCTCCCATGTCTTACTGAGGGTCTGAACACTGACTGGATTCGCCATCATGACTTCACTGAGAACTGAAGCAGAACACACACACATGCAAACTTCAGCAGACACTCAAACTCACATGAAATCCTAAACATGCACAAAAAAAACCGAGTTCATGAAACAACCTTTACTACATAATCATTCTCTCCAGCAAACCGGGTTTTAAAAGTTTTATAAACCAATGAACTATTATTATTATTACATGCATATTTTGCCTGCGTAGTATCACAGTATCGCATGTTTACAATTACGGCTGCTTAAAACATGGTAATACTACAGCTCTCTTGTGTTAGTGTAATCCACTGGTGATGAAGATCTGAAGAATGAATAAAGAGCATCGCTCACACTCGGATGTCAGACTGTCATCTGCTGCTCATCTTTCTCAGCACACGCGACAAAAAAACCGTCCTAAAATCCAAACATCCTCAAACCGGATGTTGTTGTCTGTGGAGTCACCCCTCACTTCCTGCCCGATGCCCCCTGGCGGCCAAGTGCACAATTGCACATCTCAAAAGCAAGCGTCTTACGTTGCAAACACCTTTGCCATAATATTATATTTTGGGATATATCATATACACATAGTTGTTCAAAACCCAAAGCTCTTCTTTCATGAGCTCCTGTGTACATTACTGTACAAGACTGAAAGAAATTGGCAGAGAGATGTTGAAAAATTCACAGTAAACACGAAAGCAAGACTTTTTTTTTTTTTTTTTTTTTTTACTGTAAGCATTTGTGGTTGTGAATACAGTATTACACAGTACAAAAGAAAATAAATACATTGCTAGCATCCATAGTGTCATGATCTCCAGTTGGAGTGCCCATGAGCTCCTCTAGAGCAGTGAATCTCAACCTTTTGGCGTACCGGACCGGATGTCATGTCACAAAAATTCATACTTAATACGGACCCCCTGGCCTTACGTCAAGGACCACTAGGGGTCCACGGACCCCTGGTTGAGAAACACTGCTCTAGAGGGCACTCCATTCTGTACCTTGCCATTCACTCAGGACTCCATTTTCCATAATCCTTTGCCCGGACTCAACAAGTGCATCACCTGTCTCTCATCAGACCTCATCATCAGTTCACAGCTGTCTCACATTAGTAGGACTATAAGAATAGCACACACTCTCTCTGTCATCGCTGGTAATTGAATGTTGTATAGCTCTTCAGTGGTTTCTAAGTTTCCGTGTTTCTAGTTTCTCTGTTTCCTTGCCTTCGTGTTTTGATCCCTGGACTGTTTTCTTGTTTATGATTGTTTTGCTGCCTGCCCTGACCATTGCCTGATTATCTGGATTACTCTTTTGCCTTGCCACTGCCATCGTTGTTTGCTGTTGTTGACCACGCCTGTTTGACTACGCTCTTATTAAAGCCTTGCATTTGGATCCCCACTTTGTCGTCACACCTCCCTCGTTACACATAGCATCCAGTGGCTTTGGTGCATTTCTCAGATCAGAAATTATATTCTCAAAACTACTTGTTCAGCCTCCACATCATCTAGTCACTTGTTCACGTCATAAAAGCAGTTTCTCATTCTTTTGAACAAGTTGTGATTGCTTTGGTGCATTCATGCAATTGATTATGTACATTTATCTGCGGTTTCCTACATTATCAGTTGCTATTGTCATGCTGCTCAAAATGTATAGTTCTCTTACCCCTCAAAACATCTAGTCATTAGTTCATGGTATAAGTCATTCAATGCAAAATGGTTGATCTAGTTGTCATAAACGGTCAAGCATATTTACTACACATTTCTATGAGACTTTTTGTAAATTTGCCATGAATTGTGCAGGTGAATTTTGACTTTCACTAATGAAGAGAATGTAGATCAACCCAGTAGGTCGATCGCGAAGGCAATGCTGGTTGATCGCACATCAAATGTATAGAAGCATGTAAGTATTCTGTGATATTCTGTGTTTCAGAGCAGCTCAAGCCGTTTGTGAAATACAGATTGAACGGCGGCTCAAAACTGCTGTATGAGCATATGATACTCAAACTAGCTCTCGGCTGGATAAAAGAAGCCAGTGTCACACTAGTAGCCTAAAGTTTTAATGGATGACGATTGTAATCAAGGTAAAGATGATTGCAGTGACATACAGGAGTCGTACATTAGGCGCGTGTGTGTCCATTATTACTGATGCAAACCAATCATGGTTTATATGCAGTGCTTTGGCATCTCTTGTGGTCTTGTTTGGTATTGCAGGTTGACTTAGTGCTTACAGTTTTTGTTAAAATTACTGTATAATTGAGCTTTATGTACGTAGCCTACTAAACTCATGCGGGACTTCCTCCGCGTCCATTTGCAAAACTCTCTGAAATACAGCAAAATATCACATTGTGTAGATCAATATACTGTAGGTCTGCTATACAGTAAAATTACATGTACAGTAAAAAGGTTATGTGTGCAGTACACAATACTACAGTCAGTGAACAAAATGTACCACCACATATTCACGCCGCAGGACTTTCACCCTGCCTGAATTTCTTTCAAATGACACTTTATACAGTTGTTTCATCAGAACTTGATGTTTTTTAAGCTCCCTCCTTGGTGTTCTCGACGTTCAATCCTATGTTGGCCAAACAAAATACATGTAGCTTACTGTAAAATGATACACAAATAGATACCAAAACTGTTGATGTAGTACATGCAGTAAGCTATGGATTTTCTGTTGACAGAAGATACGTTTCTCACCTGTGCTCTTGACGAAATGTCCGAACTATTGATGCCATCCCTCTTCCTCTACCTTGGCCTCTTCCTCCACCTTGTTCTCTCCAGATTCCCCCTCTCATCCGCACAGACAGGTGAACTTACCTGTTGCCTTCTTATAGTGCTTAAACCTGATTGGTGTGTCTACAATTAAGCACCAGTGTGTGTGCACACCTGGTGGCTGTGTTTAACCAATTGGTTCATGGGTGTGTTCATTTGAAAGCCTTTGCTTTGAAATTGCAAGGAAATGACATCATGATAAATTTCTGTGTCAAATGCATACAACTGTGTGTAATGTTTTGCAAAAAGTGTGAAGCTGACAATGTGCTTACAGTTGTGCAAACCTAGGCCGGTGTTTTGCTCCTTGAGTGTAAGGTTTTGGTAATTGTGGGAAAGTTTTAATTTTAGTGTGTAAGCAATTGAAAAAAACTGTAAGTTGTATAGAATATCTGCAGTGACATTTTTGCAAAGTATGTTTGCAAATAAATAACACGGAATGTTTGAATCTATCTGGAATTTGTTTCGTTTAAAAATAATTACATGTAATTGAAAAGTAATAACACTAGAATACAAAGGTTTTTTAGTGAATAGAAAAGGCTGAATTGATTTGGAGAGGAGGGGGACTTGGAGTAAAGAAGGTTGAGAAGCACTGCTTTAGGTAAACGCAGGCCCAGTTCTGCGGGGGTACTAAGAATTTAACATTATTTTTCATAAAAAAAAATTTAATTACTAATTAAATGAATGCAATATAAAGTTACATGCCAGCAAGCTTTTTATTTATTCATTTTAAATGTATTTTATTTATTTATTAAAATGTGAGTTTCTCATTTGAAAAGTAGATCCCCACACAAAAAAGTGTGGGCAGCCCTGATGTAGATCAACCAATGATAAACCAGTTCTCTGAAATAGCTCATACACTCCTGCATGCAAAGTGTTTGCTGTGTTTGCCTTTCTAATTTTCTGTTTTCGCCTTTGTACCTATATTTCTTTTTCTTTATCACAACGACGATGTAATGTGTGTGTGTATGTGTGTGAGTGTGTGTGTGTGTGTATGTGTGTGAGTGCGTGTGTGTATGTGTGTGAGTGTGTGTGTGTGTGTGTGTGTGTGTGAGTACTAGTGATCAAGCATGTGTTCTGTGTTCATGCAAATGTGTGAGTGTGCATAATGTGTGCACCTCCGTGAGTGAGGATTAGTGTGTGTGTGTGTGTGTGCGTCCAGCAGTGATTAGTCTGGTCAGTAGAGCTGTTGTGTATTCACTCAGGCCATTAGCATATTAATGCCCGTCTCTCTTGATCTCTCTCCCTTTCTTTCTTTCTGCTCTGTGTTGCTTTTTCAGTTCCATCTGCACGGATAGATTGTCACACTATACTTCTGATTTAAGTGTTTTTTCTTTTTAATGTCAGATTTTCACCTGGTTGACTGTTTAGATGAGACAGATTTCAGAGCTTCAGCTCACAGTGCCACTCCTTCACAGCAACACCCTTTTCACTTCATCTTTAGATATATCATTTTCAGTTAATGCCCTTTTTTCTCCCTCTAACTTCAAATGCTTAGTCAAAGCAAAGCAGAACTGTCTGGAGGCTGCTCTTTTACTGTGTAGGAGACTTAATTGAGTTAGTCATGGCTCATTTAATCATCAGTTTTGTCTTAGAGGTTTCCCCAAAATCTGGTTAAGACAAATAAAAACACAATACACAAACAAGGCAAAAATTAGTAGTACAGCACTAAAATACATGTCCAACTTTCTTGGCAAATCTGAGCACAGTTTGAAGCTTTGTTGATGTCTCTTCTGAAACTCTATAGAGCAGGATTCACCAGCTTTTAAAGTTGTACATTTGTGTGATTTATTTATTTATTTATTAAAGTAGGAGTGAAACATAGATTAAAACAATTAGAATTCATGTTAAACAATTGAGTTTGGGAGTGAATTGAAATAAGAAATATTGCCTGATAAATAATTGCGTTTTAGTTGTTTTAGCATATTTCAAAGCTTGTTTAGTCTTGTTTGAATTAATTTAAATCATTTTGAGTGGCTCCTGAAGCCCTGGTTAAGATCCACTGATCTAGAGGACGCACATCTCAAGAGAAACATCTGAGGAACAAGTGACTTTTCTCCCATTTAATCTCACCTGTCCTCTAAACTAAATAAACGTTTGAGATAAGGTCACCTTAATATCTGAATAATCTGAAGACCGGAGAGAAAACCGAACCAAATCACCAGAACTGAGCTGTCTTCTTCTCAAAATGCTCCTTTTGGAGATTTGAAGGACCACGAACCCTTAGATTGGTCCATTCTGGAGACGAGAGGGACGGTCAGGAGCATGATGTCCATCCACAACTCCTGCTTCACACAAGCACAAGAATTGCGTTTGGACAATCAGCACCAGAGCGTCAACATCAGACCAGACGCATGAACGGAGAAGAGAGGAGCAGAAGAGAAGCAGTGGTCTGCTCCTGCTGTGTGGGGGTCTTCATAAGCGATCGGCCGGACACAGTGGTCAGCGCTCCGGTCAGCTGTGCGTCACAGTAGGATCCTCATGGCTTAAGCGATCAAAGCACACAGCTTTAGATAATAGCAGCGGCCGACGGCAGCCTCTTAACCCATAACTCACACAGCCGCACAAAAGATCTGACATACATCAAACCATTCACTTTCTCTGGCTTCGACAGGCTGTAAATATAGTCTCCATGGAGTTTGACTAAACCCAAGCGGATCGATCTGTACCTCTCTCCCCGGCTTTGGAAAGAGAGTGTCCTCAGACTCTCAGTCAAGAGCCGCTTTCTTAAACAGCTCATGATGGAGCGTAACGTTCAGCTTCAGATCAGATTCTCCAGAAGCGTTTACTTGTGGAATCATGCAGCATTTTTCTAATCTAATAACCAGGCCCACATGGGATCTGTGCCTGCACAACTCCAGACAGAAATGTCCACATTATTCATTTCCCCCCAAAGTCTCTGCAGAAAATGCAACAAACGTCTCCAGATACAGAAACATTCTGAACGAGATCTTTTAGACATCTGACCCTAGAAACGCTTGCACTCCCCACATAAAGAGCTTCAGAAGAGATCTCAAAACCAGCAATCACAAACATTCGGACCACACTTCCCAGCTCTGACTGTGAACAGCTGAGCCCTGTCTCTCTGAAGACGGTCCAGAGAAAGCAGCTGTAGATATTCCTCAGAGCGAGCTGAAGGTCTGATCCGCTGCAGCGCCTGCACTTCTTCTGCTCCCTCCTCACGCCGTCCCTCACATTTTGTGTCCCTTCTCTGGAGCTTCCCCTCCTCTTTCCCCCCTTCCTCCCTCCTTTTCTTCTGCACCCCTCATTTTATGCAGGACTGGGGTTTCCTAAGAGACTGGAGCTCAATGGAGAAAATGTCCAGCGACACAATGAAGCGGCCGAGGGAGAAAGAGCGAGGGAGCGATGGAGATACAGACACAGAGCTGAGCGTTGATAAAGCGTCGAGTTACGCTCAAAGCCTGGGCTGTGTACAGTCGTTCTCACCTTGTCCTGTTCGCTCAGTACGAGGGTCAAAGGGCAGCGAATCTCTCTGTCAAGTCTCTCTGTCACAAGCTTTTCTGCAGCAGCCCTCAAGAGCCATAAACCAAGAAAGTGTTCAGACTAAAGAGGAATTTCGTGTTCATTTAGACGTGATTCACTGGCTGTGAGAAAGAACAGATATTTCCTACCAATGCTGTCAAACGATTAATCGCATCCAAAATAAAAGTTCTTGTTTACATAATATATATGTGTGTGTGCTGTGTATGTTTATATAAATACAAACACATGCATGTAAATATTTAAGAAAAATACGTTATGTTTAAACATTTAAAACATTTATATATAATATCAATTGTATTAAATATATACATGGAAATATTTTCAAAATATATACTGTTTGTGTGTGTATTTATATATACATAATAAATATTCACAGAACACATTGATATATTATGTAAACAAAAACTTTTATTTTGGAAGCGATTAATCGTTTGACAGCACTATTCCTAATATATGAAGGAGAAATATATTAAAGCATGTTAAAAATACACAGAATAATATATTGTGTAAATATATTACAATATATTGAATAATACATAAGGAATTGCCGCTTTCATAAATTGAAAAATATGTAACAACATAATTACTTATGTATCACAATATATGTAATTTTATATTCAGTAATATACTTTATAATATATAGATGTTCATGTGATAAGATATGGTGCTGCATGTGTATAAATATATTGAACATATATTTACTCATGCAGTATATATACACACACATGTTTAACGATCATATTTTAAAATATAGCTAGTTTACATTAGCATAAGCAGACCTGCTCATAATAAAGCAGTTCGTTAAGAGACTATCAGTGTGCTGAGAAGTGCGCAGCCATTACTTTTTACTTAAAGTAACGGTAACACTTTACAATACTGCTGGTGCACAAATATGCATTCATTCATGCTTAACTAATGCACAGATAATCATGAGTTAATATATAACTCCATTTATTAATGACTGCTACATCAGCAACTAATGAACATTCTATATGATTCATAGATTAAGTCAATAAATTGTTAAATGTGTCATAATGTGTTAGTTGCCTAATAACATATTATATTAACTAATGATGTAAATTCATATGTTAATTACCACAGTGGAAAATACCACAGTAAAAATTAAGTGGGTTTTTGCTTAGAACAAGCTAAATAATCTGCCAATGGGGTAAGCAAAATTATCTTATTTCAAACAGAAAACAATATTATTTTGCTCGTTTCAAGCAAAAACTCCCTTAATTATTTTTATTTTTTTCTGAAAACAAGATAGTAATTTTTACTTGTCTAGAACATTCTTCTTGATTTAAGAATGTTTAGATATTTTGGCTGGAAAAAAGACAAAAAATCTAAGTAAGAAAATCATTTTTTGCAGTGCATTGATGTATGGTTTGTTAGGATCGGACAATATTAGTCTGAGATACAACTATTTGAAAATCTGGAATCTGAGGGTGCAAAAAAATCTAAATATTGAGAAAATCATCTTTAAAGTTGTTCAAATGAAGTTCTTAGCAATGCATATTACTAATCAAAAATTAAGTTCTGATATATTTACGGTAGTAAATTTACAAAATATCTTCATGAAACATGATCTTTACTTAATATCCTAATGATTTTTGGCATTAAAGAAAAATGTATAATTTTGACCCATACAATGTATTGTTGGCTATTGCTACAAATATACCCCAGCGACTTAACACTGCTTTTGTGCTGCAGGGTCACAAATGTGTGCAAACGCATTCACATTTATATGGGAACATCTGTGTGCAATATATACTCAATAAAGGATCTGACTTTGTGAACATCAGATGTATTTTTGTCTTCATTTCTAAATATATTTGTATGTCTTAATATATAGCCATACATGGTCAATGCATATATTGCAGTATATTGAAAAATACAAGCACTAGTTTCCCATATATGGACATTTATTACGTAATATTTCGCATGCTATTTTACATATACTTTTGTTCTGTAAGGGACAGCAGAAAGCTCGCTGAGGTCTTGCTTGTTCAGTGTGTTTCTAGCTTTAGGCACAACACGCTCACTTCACATTATCACATTTACTTTCTGTACATAAAAAGAATGAAGACTCAAGTTCATTAAGTCAGTTCTGGCATCTTTCCGTCCTGACATGTAAACTATAGGGTTAGTTAGCTGCAGTCATGAACACACATCAGTTCGTGTCCTCTGAATCTATAATTGTTTGATAGTGCCCATAATGTTGTTGACACTTCATATTAACTTGCTTCTATGCTTTCTTGCTAAATATTGAAGAACAAAGGAAGTACACTAGGCAAAAAAATGACATAGAATCCAAGTCAAGTCAAATTTATTTTCACATATTTCAAAGCAGCTTTATAGAAAGTCATACTGTAATGTTTTTATGCTTTAGCGCTTTAGTCTGAGAGCTGCATCATATATAACGGCGATATGAGCGATCCTCTGCATTCACATAGCTGTACTGTATATATAGTGTTGTCTAGCACAGAAATATGTCATTCAAAGGCATTTATGAGATTGAAAAGTTGGTGGGTTTTGTTCAAAGCATGAAGTGAACGATTCTCCAAAAGCATTAGTGAAGATATATGAAAATAGCTGGCTGTCAAGAGCCTGATGTGAGTTTAACATTGGTCAAATGTAATTAAACAGTGCTGGAAAGTATACAGAATGGCTTTCATTTCAATTAGTGTCTTCTCTGATTTCAGACACACTGCAAAAAAATGATTTTCTTACTTAGTCATTTCTCTCTTGTTTTCTAGTATAAATATCTAAGGATACTTGAATGAAGATGCATTTACTTTACAAGTAAAATGACTTAAGATATTAAGTCTTGTTTTCTAAAAACAATTATCATACATTTGTTAGTTTTTGCTTAAAAGAAAGATTATGAAATGGATAGTTCCGGTCCTTGATTCTGATTGGTTGAGCCGCGTTCAAAGCTGTTGTAAATTACTCTACAAACATACACCTTTGTTTACTTCTGTGTGTTGCTCGGCAACCACTTTGTAGCAACCACAACTGTTTCTGAGGAACTACATTGTTTGGTGGAAGAATACTGTTTTTATTAATATCATTACACTTTATTTGCTCTGTTTTATTCTGTGAAACCTTACTACGTATATGGAATAACTGTTTTATAAAAGCATTACAGAAGCATATGTTTTATACTTCGCGCCGTACCTAACAACACCCCTTAGCTGTTATAAATTCACTGTAAACCACGGCTTCTTGGGGCTTATTGCTTTATTATTTTTCTTACCCCAATGGCAGATATTTTTGCTTCTTTTAAGCAAAAACTAACAAAATGTTTAAAAATTTTGTTTTAAGTCATTTTACTTGTCAAGTAAATGCATCTTCATTCAAGAATCCTTAGATATTTATACTAGAACACAAGACAGAAATGACTAAGTAAGAAAATCTTTTTTTTTTCTTCGCAGTGCAGAAATACTATTATGTTATGGCATTCCTTACTGTGGTTGAAAATGATTTATACTGTGGTGCATATGTTGGTTATATCGTCCGCCTCTCAGGCAGCAACACATAAGCCATTTTGTCAGGTTTGTGTTTGAGTTTCCAAACATTGGTTTGTCAAAGAAGTGGGTGTTTGTTACTTGCAGACTGGTCAGATCACACGATCGGAGGCGCTGGGGTGCTACGTGACGGTTATTGGGGAGCGTTTGGCCAGATTGCCCACCTCGCCGCTGAATAAAGTTATTTCCATCTGTTAAAGCGGTGTGGCGTGGGAACGAGTCCAGGGGTCAGGAGGTCAGGAGGTCAGGGGTCACAGCCAGCTGGACGGCTCAAGAGGAGGCCGGGGTGTGAAAGCTGGAGGCGGAGCCGCTGGACGTTAACATTGAACCGAGGGGCCGGCGTGTGAAAGAAAGGGGCCCGCTGACCACCTCTGTGATCGAGCGCAGAGCACTGTGTGAGAGAAGATGCTCCAGAAGAACATCAATCACAGACAAGTGCCATGACTATAGCTGCTTCAGCACTTTAATCAGAAAATGAGGGAGATGTGCTGTGTGTGTGTGTGTGTGTGTGTGTGTGTGGCCATGTGAATAAGCCGTGATTGTGCCGCAGCTGGTGTCTTCTCTCACACGGCACGGATCTTAACTTCCAGAGGCCTTGACATTTGATTACATAATCACACACACTGGATTAGGGATGGGAAGGTTCCCCGATTCGCTCGGTGCATCGGTAAAAAAAAGTTAACGATGCGATGCATCGGTTTAAAAAGTGTGCATCGGCTACAAGTTGTCATTTATATCGCGATGCATTGTTTCTAACATATTTGCATCAGTAAAAACCGATTTATTTATATAAATAACCTAACAAATCAACCGGGGCTAAAGCAGTTCCATTAATGACAAATTAAGTTCACACAATCTCGATAATTTGTGCACGTTTATTCTTAAGCAGCTCTTAATGTCGATCATGGATCAAATCGATCCACCATGACAAACAGCGAATATATCTGTGCTGTTTAATGCATTTGAGACGTTGTGTTTTCCTCAGTGCATAACTGACATGTCACAGGTATATTCTTCATCTGTACATGTTATAAAAGTCATGCAAATATATCCATTTTGCTGTCATGAGTGGGCGAGGCACGCGAGAGAGAGGCATGCACGCTAAACAGACGGAGTGCAATCGAATAGTAGCGCAATAATTCTGAGTAAAATATACATTTTGCTAAAAAATTTGTTTTTGGACATTAAATGTGCCTTTTATAGAATTTTAAACCTATATATAAAGTGTATTTTTATGATAGCAGTAACTGTAAGTGGACTATTGTAATAGGTAAGTCAAATGTAAGCTAGTAGGCTACAGTACTAATTACTAAACTAAGAGTTAATTTAATAAAGTTTCTTATAGCAGTTAAAATGTAGTCATTTTCGTTATTATTTATTTTCATTTTTAATTCAGTGATTTTAACTTTTAATTTAGTTATTTTAATGCTTTAAAGAGCAATTTTAGATTGTCATGTTCTAATGTTCTGCAAACTATAAAAGGTACAGCTGTAATAAAACCTGAGCGAAAGGCTGCATGGCTAGAAACTGTAAAAAAAAAAGTCAAATAGCCTAATAGTATGTGAGACAGTGGTAATATCATTGTGTTCCTGTTGGTCAGTGTTAGAGGAGCTTAGCCTGACAGTTAGCCTGCTTTAGACCAGGTTAGTTTCCCAGCATAAGTTGCCACAGTGACTAAGCTTGATCTAGGCCTGTGTTAAATTTGCTTTATGGAACCAAATCATTTGACATTGAGTCAAGCTAACTGAAATAAGCCTGGCTTATTTGGTAAACTTGTTTTATGAAACAGGCCTTGAGGCATAAAAAGTGATCATATTTTCTCCATTGCATCGTATTGCATCGAATCGCATTGTGTTGAAACGAATCGATTCGAATTGAAATCGGATCGCACTGCATCGTAACAGGGGTGAATCGTATCGCATCGCATCGCATCGCATCGCATCGGTAGCTGCTTCATATGTATCTTTAATGTATCGTATCGTTGGCTATGCATCGAGATGCGTATCGTATCGGCCTGAGTCATGAGATGCACATCCCTA
>NW_015659942.1:162173-163684 GCF_001515625.1 Sinocyclocheilus rhinocerous | reverse complement strand
TTTCTCCATTGCATCGTATTGCATCGAATCGCATTGTGTTGAAACGAATCGATTCGAATTGAAATCGGATCGCACTGCATCGTAACAGGGGTGAATCGTATCGCATCGCATCGCATCGCATCGCATCGGTAGCTGCTTCATATGTATCTTTAATGTATCGTATCGTTGGCTATGCATCGAGATGCGTATCGTATCGGCCTGAGTCATGAGATGCACATCCCTACACTGGATCTTTGGATATTATACTGATAAAATAGGCCTGCATGTTTACTTTGAATGTAAAAATAACATATTGCTTTTTGTTATTTTTAGATGTTGCTTTGTTCAGGCTTTGGAAATGTTGCATTATGTGTTTCAGGGTGTGTATGCAACAAGCTGTTACAATGGAGGCTTGTTTTGCCCATTGTCCAAAGAGAGCTTATGTATATTTCTTCACTTTAAAAACCTTAGACAGCCAAGTGATGCAACCGAGGTTTCATTATCCAACAATAAACCCTCTTTACTTTATAACTATGACCTCTTAACTGATAGAGAACACAGTGTCATGACTGTCATGCATGCTTCATCCTTCATAATCTCCCTACGGCTGGGCAGCTTGATTAGCTGTGTAGCCTGTATTGCGTGAGCGGGGTGTACCAGCAGCCTGTTGTTCCTGTAGATTCAGACGTGTGTCTGTGGCCTGCAGGCGCTGAGGCGTCCGCTGCTGGATCTGGCTGGCAGTAATAGGATTACAGGCGGCCGGCCTCGTCTCACTCCATGGTCTCCCTCTGACACCTTTTGTGCATCTCCAGCAATACTGTTCACAGCCGAAGCTCACGGACAAAAGAGCTGCGAGCATCATGGGTAATCTACACTGAAGACAGATATGCACAGAGCAGCCTCGACGGAGACGTCTCAATCATGGCCTCTGATTCACGGCCCGTCGTCACTGATGCCCGTAAAAGCAGGATCTATTTCTTCAGTTCATCAGAGAATCATTTTTCTATATGGCTGATTTACATGTCAATTGAACCAGTGTTTAAATCAGTGGTTTCCAGCTCTGTTGCTCATCAGCTGGACCTGATACTGCTGCGTCACACAATGAAGACAAGCATCATGTGCAGTGCTTGTTAAAAATTAAATAAAGTGCAAAAGCTGGTCACTGGGGCAGCACCCAAGAGTATTTTACTTACTCGGGGCAGCACCCAAGAGTATTTTACTTACTCCACTGGTAGATAGTTTTACTTATTTTAAAGGGGTCATATGATGCGATTTCAAGTTTTCCTTTCTCTTTGGAGTGTTACAAGCTCTTGGTGCATAAAGAAGATCTGTAAAGTTGCAAAGACTAAAGTCTCAAATCCAAAGAGATATTCTTTATAAAAGTTAAGAGTTAACCACGCCTACCTAAAACGGCTCGTTCTAACAAGCCCCCACATGTCTACGTCACTATGTGGGACTCTTTCGTCGGCCGCGCCGCTCTCAACCCCGCCGCCTCTGCTCACTCTAGCCCGGCCTCAGCTCACGCTAAGCCG
>NW_015659942.1:155372-162094 GCF_001515625.1 Sinocyclocheilus rhinocerous | reverse complement strand
GCTTTGTAAAAATCGACACATTTCAAAAAGGCGGCGCATAGAGGAGAAACAATAATGTACAGTATGTGGAAAATAATGTTGTTTTTTTTACTTTAAACCGCATAAACACATTTCATTACAGCAAATACACCAAATAATGTTCTTTTTAGCAGCATCATATGACCCCTTTAAGCAGAATGCACTTAATTTCGTTTTTTTTTTTTTCCCTGGAAACAAGACTAAATATAATTTTGCTTATCTAGTAAATGCATCTTAATTTAAGAATTTTTAAATGTTTTGACAAGACAAAAATACGAAGTAAGATCATTTTAACATAATAACCAATAGCTGTCCAAGGGGAATTAAGTGGTATGTGCATACCTAAAAATGCATTTCAAACAGGCATGGAAAACTCCATACATAACCATTCACATCCTTTAGAAGTTCATGCTGTAAGACTAGAACGGTTCAGATATACAGTAAAAATGCTGGTTGGGTAGTTTTCTAATGGGAATCAGAATCAATTCTTTATTTTATTTTTTGAAAATTAGACAAAATGACAAAGGCACATTTTTTTATTTTATTTTCATGAGGGAAAGAACTATAATCCCATTAAACATTGTGAATGACAACTGAATAAAAACAATGGATAAATAATTTTTTTAAAAATTGTGTCTTGAGAGCACAGAGAGAATGATGCTGTGTCCAGTTCTTTCTACTTACTGTATATTACACCGTAAAATGGCCTGTCTATCATCCTTTCAGTTGACTTTCTCATATACACACTCATACACATTTTATTCAATTAAATTTACAACTACTTCAACAATTCTTCTTACCTTGTTGGAGAGAAAACTAAAAGCACGTTGATCTTGCATAATGAATGCATTTAACAGTAGACGGCCAAACATCTGTGCTGCTACTGTCCTGTTTGCATCTTTATCACAATGCTGTTTCAGATGGATATAACACGCATAACATTAAGCTAATATTTTTCACCACATGAGATATGTATTATTGAAAAGTCAAAACCCTTTCCTGGTGTCATTGCTAACCATCGGTCTGTGAACATTTGCAGTGTTAGTAGTGATTTATTATTATTATAATTGATGTTTGTGGTTGTGTTCGAGTGTGCATGGATCCACACTTCTAACATCACCAGAGGACTCTTCAGACTTACTCTTTTCAACACTCTCTGCTTCGAAACACACGTATTCTAATCTCACATACTATTTAGGACAGATAGTATGCACACAGCGATTCAGTTCCATCATTCTAGTGCTCCATGATGAGAACTGACACTAAAGAGTCATTCTGGCACGATTTGCTTGTTTCTCCTCTGGAGATTTCGTAGTAATGTAGTATTTTACCTGCAATTCCACACTGTAAAAAATGACCGTGAATTTAACGGTAAAAGACTGTAAAAATGCCACAGTAAAAACCTGTTAAATGGTTAACGGTGAAAAACTGTATTGGACATTACATGTATTGGACATTAATTTTACGGTAGTATACCGTTTTTTGGAAGTGAAAAAAACTTCAAATTTGATGTTTTTTTGTTGAAATAACTATGTTTCTTCTTAGTTTTTTCTTATCAGTTTTGTATAGTAGGGTTGTGTGTTATACCTAATGTTGTTAAATTAATGTTTATTGCATTATTTCAGTTTCATGTGTGTTACCATGATGGTGTTTGGTGTTTGTGTGAATGACACACTGTGCACCTTCTATATATGTTATTATTTAAAAGCTGCTTGTGATGGGCTTTGGTTCATCATGTGACTTTTTCATCACCTCCTGCATTGGGTGATTATCAGTGTATTACAAAGGTACAAAACAGATTTCAGTACTTCAATAGGTTGGTATATTAACATTATATCAGTTAATGAAATTACGGTATTTAACTGTAAATTTAAGTTAAAACCGTAAAACCTAAAACGTTGCTACCATATTTTTTACGGTAAAATTCCGGCAACCACAGCTGCCAGTTTTTTTTTACCTTAAATTTTACGGATTTTTTTTACACATGATTATTTGATTAAGAAAAACATACAAACATTAAATGACTCCTCACACCTGCCGCTCACAGTCTTGTTAGATGTAAGCCTCTTGCTCTAGTATGGCCAAAATCTCTTCTGTGTTGCTTTAACCTTGACACTGTATATGAAGACTGACTAAAGAGTTAGGGCTGAGGCGCAGGAGAACGTTTAGGAGCATTCAGATTAAAACTAAAGAGCATTTACTGGATTGGTTTGAGAACTGAAGAAGAGCGGAGCGTGTGATCATGAGCTCCGAGAGAGACGGCTGGTCACCTTGAACTCCGGCGCTCATCTGGAGGACGAGGAGAGGCCGGCGGGTCGAGGGTCGCGGGGAACGGGGCGGCCGGGCAGATGGCTGTGATCGAACGGATTAGCATCAGGACAATGGCGTCTCCCGTCTGAGGCTCGGGGGTCAGAGCAGAGGAGCTCTGAACTTGAAGGAGAAGATCTTTTTGAAAAAACAGCCAGACTGGACGGCAGGATGATTGATTGGACGTGTCTGTCACTTACTACAAAAGTCAGCAGAAGCGTTTGACTCTGGGGGCAGATGAGGCTGTGCTCCAGTGCACACATGCACACTCTCTACAGAGACAGAAAAAACTCAAAACTGTGGCAGAGAAACAGAATCTGATTCCAGTAGAGTTTGAAGTTGCTAAGCTTTTCCTCCAGACTATAACTTCTGTTCTGCGGATCACAGTCCCGGGAGTGATTACAGCATACGGGCAGCTGCCTCATATGTCCTTTTTGGAGATAAGTTGAAACCGAAACCGTTGTCTCACACACTGATTCTCTCTTGTCCACACCTTTGTATATTTCAACATACAGAGCAATGTAGTGCAATGTTATTTCACTGCTGAGTGAGACTGCCATAGACAGCGTCAGCATTTCTCCGCTCCCCGGATCCGTTCCAGACCAGAGCAAGTGCTGGAGTCGAACCCATCGTTCCGGCCCAGAACCATCTTTCCTGCAGTGGAGATGCGGACGCAGGCCCGCGCTGGAACCGCGTCGGTGGAAGAGGGGCATGTTAAAGGGGTCATACGATGCTGCTAAAAAGAACATTAGTTTGTGTATTTGGTGTAATGCAATGTTTACATGGTTTAAGGTTCAAAAAACACATTATTTTCCACATACTGTACACTCTTAAGAAAAATGGTTCTAAACAGTACCAGAAAATGGTTATTCAGCTTGTAACAATAGCAGAACCCTTTTTAGTGCTAAATAGAACCCTTTTTAAAGGGTTCCATAAAGAACCATGCTTTGAAAGTACTATATAGATCCTTCAAGGGGCTAAAAATAACCTTTTTAATGATAGTTTATTTTCATTAATATTAGTATATTAGTATGTTTATATCATTAATAATTTTTTACCCCTCTATCTGCCTGGTCTTACAACAACAACAACATGTTGTGCCAATTAGGTATTTTTTATTTTATTTAATGACATGTGAAATTGTAGCAAAAATGACAGTGATATAACAACCGTTATTAGCAGAATGCATTAGTAAATGACAACTGACACTGAACATAAATAGATACTTAAAGAAGTAAAACAAAATTAGAAACAGAAAATAGTGTAATGAAGACCAAGTTCCAGTGAAATACTGTATTTTCACAATCCTCTCTGATGCCTGTAAGTCCATCATTATGTGTATTTTGGTGTGATTGAGTAGCAGTTTCTCTCTGCAGATGACGAGATTGTAGGATGTGACAGCATCTGAAATACACAAATGAGTTCAGAGTTACAATGTGCCTCCTTCCATTTGTTTTTGTAAAAACAACTATGTTTATGAAGGCCAAAAGCAGTATGTGAGCACTTCACAATGTTATGTTTATGGTTCTCTTAAACTAAAAAGAAGAAAAAGACATGATTGGTAGGAAACCAGTTACAGTTTAAAAGTTGAAAATAATAGACATTTTAAGAAAGAAATCATTTACCTGTTGAGAGTGTTGACAGTCTGTGTAGTTGGATGGCTGAAGTCCAAAAAATCAGTAATGAGTCATCTTTTTTGTTTAGCGTGTAGCCTCTATTAGGGATTTACATCAAAACAACAACAGCAACAACATATTGTGTGAATTAGATACTTTTTTATTGACGTGAAATTGTAGCAAAAATGTCAGTGCTCTTAACAACAGTTGACATTGAACATGAATAAATAAATAAAGAAGTAAAACACAAAATAAAAACAAAAAATAGATTCAAAATTCCAGTGAAATATCTTCACAATCCTCTAAGATGCCTTTAAGTCCATCATCATTTTAGTGTGTTTGAGTGTCAGTTTCTCTCTGCAGAGGATGAGGTTGTGGGACGTGATGCATCTGAAATACACAATTGAGTTTAGAGCTGTCCATTTGTTTATGTAAAAACATTAATGTCTATGAAGGCCAACATCAAAAATGGACAGAATGTGACAAAAGAGCAACAATTTATTGTTGTGACAAGTCCCGGTAAGTCTAACGCAGTACACATAGCAAGGTTTACTTATTTATTTTTATAATAAATAAACCGAATAAAAAGTAGATAGAAAAGAATTAGAATAGATAGAGCTAGTGTTAGAGGGTCAAATATTATTATTTTTATTTAGTGTCCATTATTGTTTCTCCTCTATGCCCCGCCTTTCTGAAACGCATCGATTTTTACAAAGCTCATCGGTCTGAAAAGCGAGGTGTGCTGTGATTGGCCAGCTATCCAGAGTGTTGTGATTGGCCGAATACCTCAAGCGTGTGACGGAAATGTTACGCCCCACACCATATTTGGAAACACACAGCGACTCCCTGACAACAATACTACAGCGAGAATAAAAGTTACGCCTTCTTTCTTTGCGTAAACATTTGGGTGGTGTTATGCAAATCTATCTCTTTGGGTTTGAGACTTCAGTCTTTGCAACTTCAGGGATCTTATCTATGCACAAACAGCTTGTAACACTCCAAAGACAAGGGAAAACTTGAAATCGCATCATATGACCCCTTTAAGCAAAAGTAAGAAACGTGACCCACATTTTGACCACTGAAAATATGCACAATTTACAGTTTTTCTCATTTGCTAAGACACGCTTCATGAAACGGGATCCACTTGATCTTCATCATCACCTTCTTAGCACAGCAGAAGTCTTCTCTTGTAAATGTCTCAGCACTTTTTTATTAGTTTCACACATTTTTCACACCCTTTGTCAGGACAGATCTCACTGAAAGACCCCACACTCTATTGGATTCACTGTGTTGAACAAAAGGAAAACATCTATTCACAGCTGATAGAAAGTACTTGCATAATTATGAATCTCTAATGCACCTGTGTGAAACTCGTTTGCACAACTCTTCAGTCAGCAATCAGTCCTCATCCCTCTACAAAAGATGCCACCTCTGTCCTGCTATTTGCAAGTATGGAGCAAAGAGACCAAAGGCATGGAAGCAGAGTAAGAGAGCGGGCAGACGGCCAGAGAAAGAGGCGTTTGCATGCATGGAGGAGCTGCATTACTGTAAAAGAATGACAACAGATAAGTGACAATGTTACTGTAAACTACTGTGTATGTCAGCTTTACTGTATTGCCAGAACAAACTGTGTCTACAGTAATGCAGATGTTTCATCAGTCCCATTTATGTGTTTGACATAATGTCAATTTTGATATGATTTGTTATTGTAATGTAGCAGTGTCCAGTGTTTCCCAGACATTGAGTTATTTGTGGCGGCCCGTCACAAAATCAAAACTGACCGCCACGAATAGATTTTCCAAAAGGATTCTACTTCGTTGAATAAACTGAGCACTGCACGTTTCAAAATTATGCAGCGCTGGTGTTTTTATATGAATGTATAATTGAAAAGAACCGACCGTCTTCAGAAAAGCTTTGATGTCATTTTCATCTCGTCTTTCCTAGCGTTTGTGAGCACAGCGACCTCTATTGCTGACACTTAAATTAATTGTTTTGCCACTTTTGCACTTGCTATTAATGTATTTTGAATGCAAAGGGCCCTTTTTTTTTTTTCAAAAAAATAATGTTTATTTGTTATGCATGTTATGTAGCCTATGTTTATTAAAAACAAGTTTTGTAATAACCAATTGTTCCGGTCCGCACCTTTGACACTGATGAAAATTAGATTTGGACCTTTGAATGTAAACTTTGAGAACCCCTGTCCTAAGCCCTTGATCACTTAGAATCAGCTATGGAGTTGGTTTATTGTTTACATTTTTTCCCTTATGAATTTGTTTGGTGCAGCATTCTATGTATATAGGTATGTTTGGGTTGTCTAAAAGTGGAGTGGAACGCAGCCCTGGAGTGGAGACCACAGTTCCCGAAGGTCGTTCATTAACAGGTAGATGCATTACAACCCAGCAGGTAAATCGTCATATAGAATATTTAGCAGTTTGTCACACTTTAATTCTTGTAATTAAGTATATTTCCCATTATAATCACTTGTCTTGATACTAGTAATCTATAACATATAATATTTTATTAAAACCATATTAATAGTAGGCCTATAAATTGTTTAAAAATAATATAAATTTTCTAAATGAGTCGTTTATTTGTATATAATATAGATTAATGCTGTAAAATATTAAAATAAATGTCTAATACTTATAGGGGAGAGTGGGGTAAGATTAGCCATTTTTTACTTATGTGGTCCTCAAGGGAAAAATGACACAGAAATACAAAGAAAGTATGTATCCTATCCTAATGAAAGTATTCCTATCATTTTAAATGATCAGAATGTAT
>NW_015659942.1:145502-155323 GCF_001515625.1 Sinocyclocheilus rhinocerous | reverse complement strand
TTTAATAATTTCCTTTTACAAACAGTCATATTTCTTTTCATAAAGTTAACTTTAACTACATAAAATCAGCCAAATTAAGTTTAAATTTCAGTATTTAATTGTATGCATTTCTGAAACAATATGCTGTAACAACTGGATCATTTGTATTTACAAGCACCCACCCCCCTAGTGCCTCTTTTTTGGTTTGGGCCACTGCCCCTCAAAATGTCTGTGCACGGCCCTGCGCGGGAGGAACATTTATTCACTGTTTTAGTGTCAGGTCAGAGGGGCGTCAATATCACCATGTGTGCTGCCATCTCCAGTGATACACATGCAAACTATCCGTTCAATACAGAATGCCTGATCACTGTTCTTGAAGCACTAAATGAAAGACTGGCTTCAGCTAAAGAGAGAGAGGGCTGTTGATGGATTGGACATGCAAGGAGGTGCACTGCAACACCGCAAGGAAAAACATCCGTTGTGAAGTTCTGAGTATTTCAACTCTTTATTATATTATATATATATATTTTTTTTAGATATTCCCACCCATAATTTTCCATTGTTTTAGTTTAACTATATTCAACACTTCTGAGTTTGAACAGTGTCATTTCATATTGATAGCTGTGTTTTGTATTTTGTTGTCCACTGTGTAATGCTTGATTGAAAGAATAAATTAATTTGACCACAAGTTGTGGTGTTTAATGGAAGTATTTGCTTATGTTGCATGTTTTGTGAGTGTTGGAGCATTTTGCAAACAAAAGTCATCATTTTGGCCAGTGAGCTTCAGTTTCAGCACCGTGTTAACCGTTTTGAAAATGTGATGAAATCTGAGTGGACAAGTGTTTAAGCAATCGAGAAAAACTGTAACCATTTACGCCTGGAGGCATATTGAGACCCGAATATCTCTGGAACAGAACCATACAGGGCCTTAGAACTGAAGATGCCAAAAGAAAAGTTAAGACCCAGAATCTAAAAGAGCATTAAGATATCTTTAATACTACTTGTGTTACAGGAGTGCAATCTTTGGAGAACCCCATTTTTGAATGATCACCATTGTCATATAATGCAAAAATATTGCAAAAGTCAACCGATTTTATAAATAGACCTACCAACCTCTGGGTAAAAATCATATGATGCTAAAGTCATTTTTACCCCCTGTGATTTGGCTCCAAATCTCAGGTGAAAGTTGTCATTTTTGAAAGTTGAGTAATAGTGGATTAGTCATTGTGACATTTAATATTTTGACTTTCCTCACTCTACACGTTTATCTTTCTTCAGAAAAATAAATAACACAAATTTGAGCCGGGGAAGTTTCTGAAATGTGGTTGATTTGAGACCGAATGCTCCTATACAGTGTGAGGCTGTCATCACAGCAGTTTACAGCAATGGGAACCGCAACCTTGGAGCCTCTTTTTTGTTTAAATGATGTCTTCTGACTTAATCCTTGAATAATTTGATTATTAATTTATATGATACGGTAGTATATAGGAGAAACATTTGAGATGTTAAATTCAATAAATTCAGTTTAATGTTAATATTCAGTAATACCATCAATTTTGTTGAGCTGATTAATGACACTATTGTCACTATTGTTTTATAGCTGAATCAAATTGGTTCATAATTGATGAATTGTGCAACATTGACCCTGTTACTGAGCTGACTGGATCTGAATGACAACACTACTGTCTTCAATGCTGCTTATTGCTGGATTTAATGAATGAACTTTACGCCTTTTATTACACTGAAGTGCAGTGTTGGGAAGTAACTAGATACATGTAAGTAAATCAATTACAAAATAGCAATTTAATTACAAAATACATGTAACCGTAATCAGTTACTGAGAAAAAATGTGTAATTATATTACAGTTACTTATATGAAAATGTTTTGATTTTTTCCCCCACACACATACAGATTTGATTCATAGCTATCAAACTATTTCTTGTTACGATTTTAAGTCAGTATTTAACCTCAGAATGATTTCAAAGTAAAACGAGGTGCTAAAGTCTGATTTTGTGGCGGCTGTGCTTTAAAATTAAATTATTATAATCTTAGGTAACACTTTATTTTGACAGTCCACTTTAGACATTCTTCTAACAGTAATAACTTTAACTACATGTCAACTAGCAGTCATTAGAGTATTAGTAGACTGTCTGCTTAATATCCTCTAACACTTTATTTTGATGGGTCCACAACATACAACACACTGACTACGAGAAACTTATTCTACTAACCCTAAACCTACCCTAACAGTCTACTCTGAGAATTAGTAGACATGTAGTTGCAAATTAATGAGAATTAGTTGACATGTAGTTACTTATAGTTAGTAGCATGTCTAAAGTTGGTCTTTCAAAATAAAGTGTAACCTAATCTTAATTCAAACAATGAAGGATTTTGAAAGTCTGGCATCAGTGTTGAGTTCTGTAAGATCAACCCTGTCAGCTTTAAATGATTAACAGTTGAAAACATAATTTTAGAAACGTAATAAAAAAAGTAATCGCAATCAGTTACATTACTTTTTACATTTTAGTTACACTGCTTATTGCATTTAGGGTAACTTGTAATCTGTAACCTATTACATTTCCAAAGCAATTTTATATATTTTATAATATTTTGTAAATGTCCTACTGTAAATATATCAGAACTTAATGTTTGATTAGTAATATGCATTGCTAAGAACTTCATTTGAACAACTTTAAAGATGATTTTCTCAATATTTTGATTTTTTTGCACCCTCAGATTCCAGATTTTCAAATAGTTGTATCTCAGCCAAATATTGTCCTATCCTAACAAACCATACATCAATGGAAAGCTTATTTATTCAGCTTTCAGATGATGCATAAATCTCAATTTAAAAAATTTGACCCTTATGACTGGTTTTGTGCTCCAGGGTCACACATCTAAAAAATAAAAAAAATGCTGTGACATATAAAGTCGCAATTATGAGAAATAAAGTCATAAATGAGACATATAATGTTGAAATTACAAAACAAAAATGCAATTAAAATAAAGAAAGTAGCAATTTTGACATGGTGTTGTAATTGTGAGATATAAAGTCGAAATGTCAGAAATAACCTCAAACCTTGTTTGTTTGTTTTTACTCTGAGGCAGAAACTCGTGCAGTCTGCCCCCTGGAGCAATAATAACGCAATGCCTCACAGAAAACAGCACAACATTCGCCGCACTATCTATTGCAGTAGTTTTCTGATTTATCGCTCTCCAAGTGTGCAACGAAAAAAATATACCTTTAAAATAATACTAATTATAAACAGCTTTTAAAAATAGGTTCAACGCTAGTATTTAACGTACAGCATTCGCATCTGGCTTGACGTGTGACTGCAATATCGCGTTATTTCATTGTTTTGCGCCTTTTGGAACGCACTGGTCTAAAGTCTCGCGGGATTTCAGTGTGTTGACTAAATGCCACGTCGGTTCGAGAGTGAGCCGCGTCAGCTGGTCTGTATCTTACCGACTGCGCAGAATAAGCGGTATTTTTAGCGGATTGTATCGCTACAGGAGTCGTGCTGTGACACAGCAGCAGCAGCAGCAGGTATTTACTCTGTGAGAGCGATCGTGTGTTTACTACTGTAATAATAGCTCGCTGTATTAGCAGAGAAGTGTTGATGGAGCTAACATCTTTGTCTGCTTTGCCTGGCTAAGTTACTGTGAAACGGGGTTTAGACCTGGTTTAAGATGGTTGGACCTGGGTAAGTAAGCTTCAGTCGTTTGGTTTTCCAGGTTTCGGAGGGATTTCAGAGATTTGTAATGTGATTTAACAGAAGTTGAGGTGAAACACTGTTAGGAAGTCAGTCTTGTTTCACGTTAAGCTCTGCTAAAGGACACTTAACGTTATTTGGGAGGGAATTGATCTTAATAACCCGTGTCCAGTAATCACAGACCTGAAGGAAATGGGGTTTATTGATTGGTTAGGTGTGAGTCCTCTCTGCTGTCGTCATGTCCGCTTTACAGCAGGATGTTGTTGTGATGTCACTTCTGTGTGAATGTTCATTCATCGGATAATTGTTATTGAGTTCATAGAAGCTATGAAAAGTTCTGCTACAAACTGACCTCCGAAACCTGACAGTTTTACTAGTCCAAGCTATTTGAGTTGAACTAAATCTGGGTAACTTGTTAGTTGACATACTGTGTGAAATGCTATGCTACTCTAAAACAGGGTGGAAGAGAATGTTATCGTGTTTAAATGAACTTCCTCTGGTTTTTTTTGTACTGTTCTTGTAATGTTTTCAAGATCTTTACTTCATAAAACATCATTTAGAAGTAATAGGCTATTTTCTGCCCTGTTTTAACCCCTCATCAGAACGCTCTGTCTGAGTAGGTGTGGAGGATTGTAGACTCAGAAGTAAACCTGATGTGAACCTGAGAGGAGGAGATATATTGAGAAACTAAACTTTATTGGTCTAAGTCAGTGCCCTTTTTCCGTACCTTCCTTTTGTTTGAGAAATGATCCAACTGAACGTCCCAACGTGAGATACCCTGACATCTACAACTATTTGTGTCCTTAAACGCTCATTTTTGGGGTCGACAGCTTGTAAAAACGTAGTTCTGGGTTTTTTAGCTTGTTTACTGTACACCTCGTCACACAGCAGCTTTTAGACATTGCTCTGTTTTTTGTTACAAGTCAGAAATGACAAGGAGGCAGCTTCCCGCAATACAAAGTCAATGGAGAGCGTTGGATTGTTGGAAGCATTTGAGCTGTGTTTATGATAAATGTGCATAACAGGGACTGTAAAATATGTATTTTAGGGATGGAAATGACATTTTTATATTTGGGACATGGTAATTGCGCTACTTTGGGCTGGTTTTTTTTTTTACTGGCATGGGCTTGGGATGCTTAATTAACTCGGAAAGCTTTATTTTCCCTCCTCAATAAGTTTTGTCAGTTGTTTTGTTTATTGGTCTAGGACTGCCACTAAAGACTATTTTTATTTTGATTAATCTATCGACTAATTTATTGATTAATCGATTAATCTAAACAATTAATTTCCCACAAAAAAATCAACCATTTTAAAGAACATTTTATTAAACTTGCAACTTTGCCATTCAGTAGTGTACCATAAAAAAGTATAAATGTAAACAAGCCATTGACGAAATGTAAAACTAAAAGAGTAAAAATTTAAACAAACCTAATAAAAATGAAATAAAAAGAAAATAATTACAAAAGTCTGAGAAAATCCGCATGTTCTTAATGTCAATATATCCACATGTTCTGGGCTTCTGTTCATTACAGCTGCGAGTGCAACTACAAAGGGGAAAAAAACCCTGTTTTAATTAACCCCAACAGTTGGGTTTTCATATTAAATAAACGCAATGTTTAGACTAGAGTCCACTAGAATCAAGTATTCAAATTTTATTAAAAGTTATTATTATTAAAATGTTAAGTATTAAAATTACTCTTAGAAATGTGTAAACAACAGATTTAAACAGACATCTCCAGCATGATGAAAAAAATCAACAGAGGTCTTCAGTAGTGAAACTCCAAATGAAATCCAAATTTCTATGAAATCCTTTTTTAAAGCAAAAGTAAAGTGCAACATAGAGTGCAAGAAGCAAGTGTCCATCTCATAGTCCAAATCACTGAAATCAAAGTTCAGTATTATAGTGTAAGAATGACAACATGTCCACGTGTTCTGGTCTACTAATAATAAAATATTATAATTAATCATTAATTTTTGTGGTAATAAAAATGGATGTAGGTTAAGTGAACAATAGCCTTTAAATTTACTTAAAATACATATATAATAGCAATGAGGCAATAATAATTAGTTCAAATAAAGTATCAAAAGCAAGAAATCATATGGTTTTATTGAACAAAACTGTTAAAATACTGTATTATAATGTAATAGAGCCACTGATCTATATATAATTACAAAATAATATAATATAATCTCTATTATAGATCAGTGAATATAGCTAATGTACAGTACACATTACAACAAAGGCCTGAAGGGGGCGCCAATGGCCTGACGATTGTTTTTACACATTACTGTGTGCATCACATATAATTATTTAATTAAATTGTAGCGTTTGTGAATTCACAGTTATGCTTAATTATGATTTTTAAATGGGTTTAATATATCATGCAGCCTTGGAAAACAGTCTAATAATGTTTTATGGATTTTCGTCCGTGAAATGCGGCACTTCCGGTATTTTGCCGGTTAGTCGACGCAGGCAATATGAAGTCGATTATTTTTTTAAAAATCGAATAGTCGAATAGAATCGACGAACCCTATATTGGTAAATGGTAAAAAGACTGTCGATTAGCAATGGATTATAAATATACTTAATTATGATGAAAATACCAAAGATGGCTTGAATAACAGGTAAACTATACATTGTCGCAGTCGAGTGTTTATTGTCTTTTTATCATTCAAAACGTTATCATTCAAAATAGTGATCGACCGATATTGATATTTTATAACCGATACCGATACCAATTATTTGCGTGTTTATGTGCCCGATAACCGATATGCGGAACCAATATTTATTTACTGTTATAAAGTAAATAAATGACTGAGTAAAGTAAGTCCATACTTCACTTTGGTTTTTCCTCCTTTCAGTCATCTTAAAAAAAAAAAAAAGTGTTGAAAATTAGCAGTCTTTCATGTTAAATTTAATCTTCATATTACAATTTAAAAAACATTTTATTTAAAGCATCAGCAGCAACACTAAAATTATCAATAAGCAAAATAAATGTAGAAGGTCTAATGTTTTCAAATGGAGAAAATAAATAAAGGAAAGGAGTCATATCAACTTCATTTTAAACTACAGTTTTAGTAGGTTTATAAGCTGTTTAATAGGCTAAAGAGTGAAGAATAATTCACTGGATAATGTTAATTCACTGAATAATATTCTCTGGAATATTGAAATATAACAAACAAAACATTGTATTTTATTGCATTTCTCAACTGGCATGTTATTTCAGAATTACTAATAATGTTTTTGTCGTTCTAGATTATGAAATGCCTGCTGACAGCGCAGTTTATCTATGCATTTACACAGAACTATACTCAAACTGCGATCGCTCGTGGAGATAATAAATAATTAATCTCCATAGAGATGTATTTATTTAGATGTTTATTAGCTAAATAATGGTTATATAGTAAATGTTAATACAATTTAGGGTGTTTTAAACAAATGAATCTTGTTAAAAGTTACATGCTGTGGCCGTCTCAAAACATCCACAAGATGGCGGCGTTTATCGGTGAATCCGATATTACAAAACCGATAACCGATTATTGTAAAATGCTTAAATATCGGGAAAATATCGGTAAATCGATATATCGATCGATCTCTAATTCAAAATGAGTAATCTTCTGTTTACTCAGTTACAGCGATAGCAATGCCTTTGTCCATATTAGCAAAGAGTATAGGGATTTCCTGAATCCTATTCCTTCTGTGATGCACATGTGGAGTTTCTGTGCGAGGGCGCCCTCTGGCGTCCAGTATGAATGAAACAGACATTAAATGTGTTTATAGCGCTCAATAATGGCGAATCCATCCTATTTTGGGTATTTATTTATTTTTAAAAATGTTTTTTTTTAAGTATCGGTTCAGGCACCGTTTAGGCACCGGTACCGTTTTAAAAGTATCGATTTGGCACCGGTATCGTAAAAAATAAATACGACCTCACGTTGTCTTTTATTTTTGTGCGTAAAAATAAAAAAAACAATGACTTTATTCAGCAATTCGTCTCCTCCGCGTCACCCTGGCGCCATTTTGGAGAGTATCATATATGTAAACAACGTATGCTGTTCTGTGTCAGCTGCGCAGCACAAAAATAAAAGACAACGTGAAATCGTATTTAGTGGTTAAACGGATCGTAGTTGATCCATGATCCGTACGGACCAAGCCCCACGGTTCGGCACGCATGTGATCCGCGGATTAATTGCAAAATTTAACCATAATAGAGTATAAGTTTATAATTTGTTCATATTTACACAAGCAAGCGAATTTTAAACAATTCCAGAGAGAAAAGGGAACTCGATTCGTTACTCATACGCTGTTCTCTACGCGCACAACCGCACACACACGAAGCGCACACGCGTTTCAGACGGCGCGCGAACACCGAACTGAATCCTCTGAACAGACACATACACATAACATTTTTACAAAATACCCATCTCGACAATCATTCAGGTAAACGCAGTCAGTTATGTCTCAAGTGAATGAAAACAGCTGACAAAGAAATCGGATGTGATGTGTATCATTATATCGGATCCGTGCATCAGGTCTTAAAGGGACAGCGGCCTATAAATACTGCTGCTGTCATTAATGATCATCAAACAACAAAACAGCTGTGATAAAAATCTATATTTAATTTATACAGTATTTTCCCTAATTATTACATTTCTTAGTGGTTAAACGGATCGTAGTTGATCCGTGATCCGTACGGACCAAGCCCCACGGTTCGGCACGCATGTGATCCGCGGATTAATTGCAAAATTTAACCATAATAGAGTATAAGTTTATAATTTGTTCATATTTACACAAGCAAGCGAATTTTAAACAATTCCAGAGAGAAAAGGGAACTCGATTCGTTACTCATACGCTGTTCTCTACGCGCACAACCGCACACACACGAAGCGCACACGCGTTTCAGACGGCGCGCGAACACCGAACTGAATCCTCTGAACAGACACATACACATAACATTTTTACAAAATACCCATCTCGACAATCATTCAGGTAAACGCAGTCAGTTATGTCTCAAGTGAATGAAAACAGCTGAGAAAGAAATCGGATGTGATGTGTATCATTAGGATCCGTGCATCAGGTCTTAAAGGGACAGCGGCCTATAAATACTGCTGCTGTCATTATTGATCATCAAACAACAAAACAGCTGTGATAAAAATCTATATTTAATTTATACAGTGAACACTATGCAGTGTTATTTCCCTAATTATTACATTTCTGTATTTGAATACTACCAACCTTATTTTATTTGTAACATATTCTGTTGTATTTATCTATGCTTGTAATTTGTGTATTTGTTCTTATTTTTTTTACTGGCTGTTCTCTTGTCTCTTTAATCATGTTTAAACTTTCTTACAGTGTTCACACCAGATGCGAATGTAATTATTTGCACGAGTAGATTACATACAAAGTCAACGCAAAGACACGAATAGAGTCGAATTCGCGACGCGAATGATGCAAAATGCGCAACGCGTTTGCCGCGAATGCACGATATTCGCCTCAATCGCGTCTTCCCGCAAGTTCAAAAATTTCAACTCAAATTTCAAATTTCAACGTTCTCGTGCAAGCCAATCAGCGAAGAGTTTCTTGACACGTCCAGTTGAATCAGACAATAGAGGAGAGCATTATTGCAGCCGTCTGTTATTATATATGTCTCTGGAGCATAGAAAACAATTAAAATCAGTTGTAGTTGTATTTTATTAGCATGACTACAGAGATGCTGCTATCAATAATAAAAATAATAGTAATATCAGTGTACCCAGACACGTCGGCGTTTGGCTTTCCATTGTATTTGGGACTTTTTGACAACAAGTACAAAACAGCGATTGTAGTTATCTCCACCATGGTTGATTGCGCTGTTTTTATTCGCGCGAATGACACGAAAAACATCCCGCGAGTAATCTAGAGCGAGTGACGCCATGCGCATATTTGCTTAGTGTCTGGTGTGAACACACCATTAGTTCATCTAGTAGTATTTGCTGTGGTATCAAATAAGTACTTCGCTTTAAGTAATAAATGGAAAGCAAGTTAAATAGAAATATTTTTCTTTTCTTGCTGATCCGAAAAATGAACCGATCCGTGGGTCAAAAACCGTAATGTGATCCGAACCGTGAGATTTGTGATCCGTTGA
>NW_015659942.1:133246-142686 GCF_001515625.1 Sinocyclocheilus rhinocerous | reverse complement strand
GTAATTTGTGTATTTGTTCTTATTTTTGCTGGCTGTTCTCTTGTGTCTTTAATCATGTTTAAACTTTCTTAGTTAATCTAGTAGTATTTGCTGTGGTATCAAATAAGTACTTCGCTTTAAGTAATAAATGGAAAGCAAGTTAAATAGAAATATTTTTCTTTTCTTGCTGATCCGAAAAATGAACCGATCCGTGGGTCAAAAACCGTAATGTGATCCGAACCGTGAGATTTGTGATCCGTTGAACCACTAGTCGTATTTATTTTTTAACATGCAAAAATTTCAGACGAGAATTTCAGACTCGGTGTGCAATGACCTAGAATAGTATACACACATCGGATCGGTCTTGTCTTACCGATACCGATCAGAAAATGCCAGCATCGGAGTCGATACCGATACTGAGTATCGGATCGATGCATCCCTAGGCTAAACAGGTAGTGATGCAGAATCGGTGGGTGGAGCTAAACAAGCAGTGATGTAGAATCTGTGGGCGGTAGGGTTGCTGCGATAGATGGTGTTGACGGTTTTACCGGTGTGAAGCCTCTACACCGGTTATGTCACTTGCCCACCACGACACCGACCCCACCGTCGTTTTGATTATTTATAGTAATAAAAATAATTTAGTTCATTTAAAGAACAGACACTACAATTAAAACTGAATGCGGCTGCTCAATGCAGTGTGCCGAACGACAGTCGCATCACATCAGATTTAATTTATCACGTGAGAAGCTGACAAGAAGAGTGAGGTGGGACAGACAAGACGATGACAGAAGAGTTTCAAAACGACATGCAGAAGCGCCTGTTTTAAAAAATATTTTAGATTTTGAAAAGTCTGTTGACTTCTGCCATTTATATAAAGTGATATATACTTTTTTATTTGGTTCCACAATGTTTGCTGATTTTTATTTAAACTCTTTTTTTTTTACATCAAGTATGCCGTGTCTCCAAGCTTTCTTATTTGTTTTGCTAATAAACATACGTTTCTTATTTATTTGGTTCCACAGTGCATAGCCTACTGATCTTCAGTTTTGTATACCTAAACTTTGTGTAAGTTATTTGTCATTTTATATTAGGCATATAGCATGGTGCATTTTTATTCGTTTTGTTAATAAAAGTTCTATGTTCTACGTTGTATTTTGTTGTTGCTTGAATTGAATCAAGCAATTGATGCCGAATTGCTGCTAATTTGAAAGTGAAAATAAAATGCGCACAGCGCTTTTACAAACGGTGGGCAGTGCTGTAGAATCGGTAGGCGGGGCTAAACATACAGTGCTGTAGAATCGGTGGGCGGGGATAAACAGGCAGCGATGTAGAATCGGTGGGCAGTGCTGTAGAATCGGTAGGCGGGGCTAAACATACAGTGCTGTAGAATCGGTGGGCGGGGATAAACAGGCAGCGATGTAGAATCGGTGGGCGGGGCTAAACAGGCAGTGCTGTAGAATCGGTGGGTGGGGATAAACAGGCAGTGATGTAGAAGCAGGAGTTGATCTTCTTCTGCGGAGGCGGTGCTTATCCACACTATTACATCATAGAGTAGAACATTCCACAAGATGTGGTTTTGGCAGACTGCCTTCAATATAAGCTGTTTTTAGACTAACGAGAAAGTTTTGAGTTCTGAAACTTACAAAGATGTTTTTATATTACAATGACCTTGTGATGAGTGGGGCGAGGCCAAGAGCTGTTGGAACAGAGCGAGGCCGGTGGAGTTCATGATAATGAGCGACACCTGTGCTACTTGCCGGTCTCGCGTCCCACGGAGGAGCTCCGGAAGGATAAAGGGAGGAGTAATGACAGTGAAGGACGAGAGACCGGTGAGTGGCGCAGGTGTCACTCATTATCATTAACTCCACCGGCCTCGCTCCGTTTCCACGGCTCTCGGCCCCGCCCCACTCGTCACAGACCTCTTATATTTCAAAATATCAAGGGAATTTTGGTTTCTCAGTTCATGACCCCTATAAAGATAAAGTGCATGGACATCGTGAACTCAATCAGTGCACTCATGTGTCCATTATGGCACTGATGATGCTCACTGTGTTTGCGTGCAGGAGGAATGAGGAGCTTCATCAGAGCACTGTTTCTGATCGCTGTTGGGATGGCGGTGTGTCAGCAGACGCTCGCTCACTCGCACCATCATCACGAACACTCTCACGGAGATGGCGGCTGCCACGGACACTCACACGGAGGGGTCAAGATGCATCATGGGGCCAGCAAATGGAGCGCTGAAGCCAACCTGCCCCATGCTGAAGACGAGCATCACGGGCATGTGCACGATCACGATCATGGACATTCACACAAACACGGAGCAGAGCGAATGAAAAGCGATGTGGAAGCAGGGAAGCGGAACATGGTGGAGCTCTGGATGCAGGTAAAACACACTGATGGATGAGATTGTCACAGTAAGTCAGTAACTTTAGATTCAGTGAATTCTATAAAATGTTAATACTTAATACAGTCATAAAGTACTTATAAATCATTTGCAAACTAGTTAATTCATAGTTTATAAATTGTAGTCTGAAATTGTTAGCACATTCCAAGCTAATGATTTTTGGTTCCCAGAACGTTAGTTTTTTGTTTGTAAAATGTTCCCCTAACATTATTCCAATGTTCCCAGAATGTTCGTTTTTTTGTTCCCAGAACATTTTTTGTTTGTTTGTAGAACATTATTCTAACATTCCCCAAACATTACTATAATGTTTTGGCTCCCAGAATGTTCGTTTTTTTTTGTAGAATGTTGCCATAACGTTAGTTTTTTTGTTCCCAGAACGTTCGTTTTTTGGTTTCTAGCGTTCCCCTAACAATATTATAACGTTACCAGTGTGTTAGTTTTTTGTTTGTAGAACATACCCATAATGTCGTTATAACGTTCCCAGAACATTATTTTGTTAAGGTTTTTTTTTTTTTGGTTTAACAGTTTTCTTAGCAGAAGTAGAACGTTAGTTTTTGGTTTGTATAATATTATTATAACGTTATTTTAACATTCCCTTAACGTTATTATAATGTTTCCCTAACCTCTTTACTCAATATGATTACCCCTCTGTACATCAGTAATCATCCAGCACACTCACGACCCAGTATAGTATAAGTGGTATGGACGCCTAATCAGTATTACAGAAATCATATCTTGTTTTCATCTATTGTTTAATTAGGAAAAATAATCTGAGCACATCATATGTAAGATTAAATAATATTAAATCTGTCCTTTACGGGGTACCCAGAATTTACATTTCTTCAACACCAAATTAAAATGACTGCTACACAGTGTATGGTTTATAAAATATGACATTTATTCACTGATATAAATTTTTTTGTTTTTTTTTAATTACTTGACTTACATTCTTGACTTACATTCATACAGTGCATTCATTTCTTACCACTGAAGTGTACAGTTTGTGCAGCGGGACATTCTTCTTTTGATCCGTAAACAAAAACTTCTCGTTTAACATCATGTTCTCTTCAGTTAGGCATGTCAAATCCCTCTGAAATCATATTTACTCTCATAATTATATTAATTTTAAGTAATCTTTCAATAAAGAGATCGATGAATGAACGAGTCAGTTAGCCAGTAAAACAAAATTACTGTAAATTTTTTAATTCTGTGAGAGTGGTGAAGCGAGAGTAAATGAAGATGAAACAAACCCACGCATTTATTATTTCTGTTATCACTCTATGCTTAACCCTGGCTTATTATAATTTAAAACGTGTTTTGATTGATCTAATTTCTGTATTTTAATAAATACAGTATTTTATTTGCATTAAACGAATTTCAGGACTGTGTCATTACACAAAAAAAAAACATCTGCAACGTTTCATTAGAAAGATAGTTTACAGGGTTATAAAATAACCTGAGAATAACCATTAGGAAATGTTCTATATGAGTTATTTTTAGGTTATTTTAAAAATAACCACCCTGCAACTTTCTGGAAACTTTATTTTGTGGTTGGAAAATAATAATCTTGAATTTGATTGCTTCCATTGTCCTCATTTGTAAGTTGCTTTGGATAAAAGCATCTGCTAAATGACTAAATGTAAATGTTATGGAGTAACCAGAACATGAGACATGCGGATCCATGTGCAAAGCTTTTATTAAGACGTAGTCATAAACAGGAATAGGTCAGACAATGGCAAACTGGTATGTAGAAGACAAGGCAAGGGTAGTCCGGTAAACAAGCGAGGGTCAAATCCAACAGGGCAAGACTAGAGAGATAATCCAGGTACAAAGCAAAGGTCCAGACAGGGGCAAACAGTATCCGAACAGGGTAAGACGAGAGAGGTAATCCAAAGTACACAGGCAATGATCAGAAGACGAGAAAACGGACAAGGCAAGACTAGGCTAGACTAAGAAACTTAAAGCAGGCTCCGTAACGTAGCTATCACAACTAGCGATATGCGCATACAATACTCGGCAGCCTGAAAGGGATCTGAGTGATCAGTGCAATGGATGATGGGATATGTAGTCCGAGATGACATGCAACAGTTTGTGTAGTGCAAGAGTCAATGTAATGGAAGGGTGACCTCTGGTGGTGATTGAACGGAAGTCCATGGACAGGATTCGTGACAGTAAATCTAATAACCTAAAAATAACGATTAGGGAACATTCTCTGTAAGTTATTATTAGGTTATTTTAAAAATAACCATACTGCAACATTCTGGGAATGTTATTTTATGGCTGCAAAAAATAACCATTAGGGAACGTTTGTCGAGAAGTCATTTTTAGGTTATTTAATAATAACCACCATGCAACGTTCTGGGAAGCGCATATTTTTATAATCCTACTGCTCAAAATACCTGGGATTTTCCCAAAATAACCACTATATGGAGTCAAGATATAGTTTTGTTGTTGATATGGACTAGATTGACAAGAGTGATGTAGTAATGTTCACTATGAAGCTTACACTGTCGATTTGTAAACCGATTTAACAGGTTCAATCAAAAGAATCAGTTCGTTCTTGAATCAGACACCGCTTCTGCGTCTCGGAGCACGTGATATATTATAAGGAGTAACGGTATGTTTTATGAAATGTAGTGAAGTAAAAAGTACGATCTTATGCTTTGGAATGTAGTGAAGTAAAAGTAAAAGTTACTCAAAATAAAACGACTCCAGTAAAGTACAGATACTTGAAAAATGTACTTAAGTACAGTAACGAAGTAAAGCTACTCCGTTACTGTCCACCACTGGTAAATAAACTGCAGAATGTTTTCTAATACACGCATGAACTGCATGTGTTCAAACAGCGCTGCGCGAGCTCGCTAGCCAGGGTTCAAGAGTCCAAAGCGCGAGGAAATTCTGCTCTGAAACAACGTTACTCATCAGTTGCTCAGAATTTTTTTTTTTTAGGGCTGTCAATCAATTAAAATATTTAATCGCGATTAATCACATGATTGTCATGAGTTAACTCGTGATTAATCACAATTTAATCGCACATTTTTATCTGTTCTGAATGTACCTTAAATTAATACTTTTCGCGTTTTTAATACTCTAATCAACATGGGCATGGACAGATATGGATGCTTTATGCAAATGTATGTTTATTAGTGAAACCATACACAACATAGAGCATGAAGACTAGACATGATTCAAAGGTCATAGATGTTTTTCAAATAACTTGTTCATGTCTATTAGACACATGAAAAAAACAACATAGAAATACCAGGTTCCCATTACTTCTCTTTTATTTGCTCTGAGCAATTTACTTACACAAGCCTGCTCACTTCTTCTGAACATGCAAAATGTACATTTATTATTTATTATTACATTTGTTTGCCTCTCTGTGCCCACATACTTAAAGGGTTAGTTCACCCCAAAATGAAAATTCTGTCATTTTACTCACCCTCATGTCGTTCCAAACCCGTAATGGCGGAAGACGTAACTCAGTGGAGAAGAATTGTTAAATAAATTGTTATTTTTGTTTTCTTTGCACTCAAAAAGTATTCTCGTAGCTTCGCAAAACTGAAGTTGAGCCACTGATGTCACATGGACTGTTTTACCAATGTCCTTACTACATTTCTGGACCTGGGGACATTACAGTTGCGTTGTGGTCTATAAAGGGTATGAGAGCTCTCGGATTGCATCAAGAATATCTTAATTTGTGTTCCGAAGATGAACAGAGGTCTTACGGGTTTGGAACGACACGAGGGTGAGTAATTAATGACAGAATTTTCATTTTTGGGTGAACTATCCCTTTAATTTTGATGCAGCTAAATTCTCAATAAAACTGTTTTCATTGATATATTTTGAGAATGAGAAACAACATAATATCTGTTTTAACTGAAAGCGAGTTGCTCCTCTCAGCCGCTCGCTGAACAGAGCAGTACCGGCGAGTCTCAGAAACTAAATAGGCCTAAGGTTTGGGCAAAGCCTAAAGATTTGTCGCTAGGCGCTTTTTTGAAAAAAAGAAGAAAAAAAAAGTAGCTAAGTTGGCAACACTGTGCATCTCCATTTCTCCAACTACGGGCTAGGCTACGGGTCAAAAAGAAAATGAGTGCCATTAAAATGAATTTGCATTAACGCGTTATTAACACATTCATTTTGATAGCCCTATTTTTTTAAATTAATTTTTACAAGGCATGTGACAATGCAATCTGTGCGACAAATTCGTATTGAGAATCATTTATAAATCTGCTGTTGTCAACAAAAAGAAACACTGAGGTCTTCTTGCGGGTTTCCGCCAAAAGAAAAGCTGAGAAAAAGCTAGAATTCCATCAACATTCATATTGTTAGTATTGTAATTTTACTGTTCTGTAAAATAAAATAAAAAGTCAAACAATAATAATAATTACAACAGTTCTATTAAAGGGGTCATCGGATGCAAAATTCACTTTTACATGTTGTTTGAACTGAAATGTGTCTTGAACTGAAATGTGTCCCTATAATGATAAAAATACACCCAGTGTTTTTTTTAAATCCCCAAAAATCATAACCACTTTCTCAGATCAAGCCGTTCTCAGATTCTTGACCCAGGCCCCTCCCACGATAGTTGATTGACGCTGGTGTTTTATCACAGCTCCGCCCTGAGTGAGCTGTAGACAGTCCTCCATTGTTTCACCGCCGGAGCAGATGTAGACAAGAATGACTCCTAAGAGATTGAGGTGTTCTGTTGTTGGATGTAATAATGAACATAGCAGTCGTCATTTACTCCCGACATCTGAGCCGCTGAAAACGCAGTGGATTACGTTTGTTTCTGAAGGGAATGCGTCCCCGATCTGCCTAAATGTGTTTATGTTCACACGAATCATTCGTGATCAAGCATCACCTCCAGAAGAAGTGTGTATAAGCTTCTTTAATGAATCTTTGCAAATCGCCTTTCCTAATAACGTGCTAGTTAGCGAGTTCTGCGGCTAAAGTAAACAGTCTCATGAGAACAGCTCGGGCGGGGTCAGCAGAGCTCATTAGCATTTAAAGGGACATGCACCGAAACGGCTCGCTGTGAACAGAGCTGTTTTTGACAGGGTAAAAAGGGTGTTGTTTTACACTACCATTGAGAAACTTTAACCAAAATATGTTATAGACTTTTCATTAAGACCCTAAAGAATCATATGAAAATGGGTGTTCGGTATTCAGCCTTCGGCCCAGTGTTTCATTTTGTTCGGTTTCGGCTTTGGCCAATAATTTTCATTTCGGTGTATCCCTACAATTAAAATGTTTTAATTACAATGACAATGAATGAAGAACTCACAATTTAGTTACACTTTGTATCCGTGTTACAGTGTAATTATACGTTTAAGTACTGAGTAATATTAATTAACTACATGTATTTACTAAATAGGTTTAGGATTAGGGTTTGGTTTAGGGTTACTTGCATGTAATTATGCATAATTTAGTGTTATTATAATAGTAATTACATGTAACATATGTAACAGGGACACCTTAAAATAAAGTGTTACCTACTATTTGTACATAGTATGTGTGTGTGTACTGTGTATAAATACACAACCATGCATGTATATATTTAAGAAAAATATGTTGTTTATATATTAAATATATTTATATTGCATATAAATTAAATGAATATAAATATATACTACATGTAAATTCATGTAAATATTTTCAAAATATATGTGTATTCATATATACATAATAAATATACACAGTACACACACATATATTATGTAAATAAAAACGTTTATTTTGGATGCGATTAATTGCGATTAATCGTTTGTCAGCACTACTTTTAATATATTAATAATGTAGAAACTACAATTTATTAACTATGAATTAACTATAACCTAATAGTATGCGAATGATTTAGTTTTTTTTTGTAGTTTTTTTACTGCTAAGTGTTTTTATGTTTTGAATTATGTGTAGTCATAAGTGTGCATATACTGTATATGTTTTACATGACTCATGCAATCAGATTACAAACTGCTGGACCATCTGAAGTTAAACAAAATAATCAAAATAATATTGACTTGATCAGAATGGGATTAGGTTATGTTTACATGTATATATTTAAAGCTATAGAGCACATTAACCACAGAAAAATAATATTCAGAACATTTAGAGAATTCTGACATGTTGTTTTTATTTGTCAGTCCTCAGGCGCTCTGCAGTGCCTCCTCTAACCTCCAGGGGTCTGTGGAGGTCCAGCTGTAAACTCTCTCTCTCTTTGCTGGTTGTAGGCGGTTGGAGCGACTCTGCTCATCAGCGCTGCTCCCTTCCTCATCCTCTTCCTCATCCCGGTGCAGTCAAACACGGACCAGCACCAGAACCTGCTCAAAGTGCTCCTGAGCTTCGCGTCCGGAGGTTTGCTCGGAGACGCGTTCCTGCATCTCATCCCTCATGCGCTGGGTGAGTGAGTCACGTGACCATCACATCCTGTCACATGACCGACCGTAGCCTTGTCTGTAGTTTCCCTTGCGTCTATACTGGAATAATATAAATATATTAGCGTACTCAAGTCAAGTCCGAACTGAAGTCTTATTACAATGCAGATTGTGTCAAAGCAGCTTTACAGTATTAAACAGGGAAATAGTGTGCCGTTCTCCTCTGGCCAGACGAGACCAGCAGTTTAATTCTAGGATGCAGCAGAGTTTTCTGAATTGTGTATTGTTTTATGAACTGTATAAATCCATGTCTAGCTTTGGTAGTGTAGATTTCATTTATATGAAGAGCTGACTCGGCTACTGTTGCAGGCAGATGTAGTTCTGAAATCTGCCCTGCTAACCAGTCGAACCTTCACCCCTCGATTTCATCTCAACACAGAGCCTCATTCTCATCACGGCCAGTCGCACGGAAGCGGCGAGTCACATGGTCACTCACACGGTAGTGAGGAGTCACATGGTCACTCACACGGTAGTGAGGAGTCACATGGTCACTCACACGGTAGTGAGGAGTCACATGGTCACTCACACGGTAGTGAGGAGTCACATGGTCACTCACACGGTAGTGAGGAGTCACATGGTCACTCACACGGTAGTGAGGAGTCACATGGTCACTCACACGGTAG
>NW_015659942.1:123980-133208 GCF_001515625.1 Sinocyclocheilus rhinocerous | reverse complement strand
AGCGGCGAGTCACATGGTCACTCACACGGTAGTGAGGAGTCACATGGTCACTCACACGGTAGTGAGGAGTCACATGGTCACTCACACGGTAGGTTATTGTTCAATCCCTGAACGTTTTTTTGTAACCCAAGTTATAATTCGGCCCAGTGGAATGCAAGAATGTGATTTATTGGAAGATGTTCTTTTTTGACTTTTCTGAGTCAGTCCGAGCTTGGTTTCTGTCGCAGGTGCAGGTCATGGTCACATGATGTCGGTGGGGCTGTGGGTGCTGGCTGGCATCGTTGCGTTTCTGGTGGTCGAGAAATTTGTTCGTCTTTTGAAGGGAGACCACTCTCATTCTCATGGTAAGAGTCTTAAACTAATCCCATTACATCAGGGCTGCTCGATTATGGCAAAAATCATAATCACGATTATTTTGGTCAGTATTGTAATCACGATTGTTTAAAATGATTTTGACCAAAACCATGATATGACCAAACCTTTATATGAATTAATTATTTAAAGGTAGTGATATATATATCAAACATGTATTTTCTGTAAATAAGGTTGCTATGACATCTACATTTTGGAAAAAAAAAAAAATAGTAAAAAAAAACAAAGGCCTCAAAAATTATTCTAAAATAAACACTCCGTAATACAATAAGAAATCTAAGGTTTTAAGTGCTTAAGTCTAAAGTATTCAGTGAACAGCCTACAGAAATTGAATAATTGTAAAATGTAAATAAATGTAAAATAAAACAGCATAGTCTTCACTGTAAGAATCAAACTTGCTCCGTTTCTTATTTAAGCTACAAAAGCCCTTCAGTCAAGAGCAGTGAGTTATTTTCTCTTTTGTATTTGTTATTTTTGATTAATATTAAGCACAGAGACGGCAGAAGGAATATTACCTTCATGGATCCAGTTTACTGTTACTCTCGTATTTTCATTCTCAACAGTTTACATACTCTTAAGAGATAACTGCAGAGGGTTTACGTGAATAATCACTACGCGCCGAATTTTGACACATCTGTGCGTGTATTTGAGTGTTTAGGCATGCACCTTGAGCTAAACGTTCACTCTGTGTTCTGCTCTGTCTCCGAGTGCATGCACAGAACAGCACAAGTTCTCTCTGGAAAGGGGGCAGTGATTATTTTATCTCGATTATTGTATTTTCATAACCGTTAGGAACAGCAGATAGACTGAGCAGCTGTTCCCAGTGATGTAGCAGAAAATAACAGCACATTACCATCAATCCTGCTGCTGCTAAATAATACTGAAATAGAATTAAAATATATATTTTTTTATTTTTATAAATAGATTTATTTATTTTAATTTTTTTTTACGTGATCTGGACGTTGCTGACAGGTTTCCAAATACAATAAAAACCCTTTCTTGCCATGTTTTCAGCTGCTCCAAAAGCAAAAGACAGCGATGAAGAGGATGATGACAAGAAAGCAGAGAAGGAGAAGAACGCTGACTCTGATAAGAAACCTGCGCAGAAACCCGCCGAGACGACTTCCGGTATGAAAGAGCTCCGGTGTTTGAGCTGTTGTGTGTCAGCGCCGTTGTCTCGCTGACAGGAAAACTCTGTGTGTCTGCAGATATTAAAGTGTCGGGTTATCTGAACCTGGCTGCTGATTTCACCCACAATTTCACGGACGGGCTTGCGATCGGAGCGTCGTTCCTGGTCGGCCCGGCGGTCGGCGCCGTCACCACCATCACCATCCTCCTACACGAAGTGCCACACGAGATCGGAGACTTCGCCATTCTTGTCCAGTCGGGCTGCACCAAGAGGAAGGTAGAGAGCTGATCTGCCAAATGAGTCGAGCCAAAGAAGAGTTTGGAGTTTGTTCTTCACCCTGAATTGTGCTGTTTTCTAGGGGTGTTGAAATGCATCGATGCATCTGGACGATTCAGTGTTGTTTTGTAATTGATTTTTTTCTTTGAAAAGCAAGACAAAACAGTAAAAAGCACATTTTGGCTATTTCATTTATGCAATAGTTAAGAAAATTGGCAAAATACATGGGGAAAAAAAACTTGAAAAACCGTGTTCGGCCTTCGGCCCCGTGTTTCATTTTGTTCCGTTTCGGCTTCGGCCAAGAATTTTCATTTCGGTGCATCCCTATTAGCGATATGAACATGACTGTTTAAAACAATCTTACATATTAAACAAACTTGAAGCATTACGTAAATGTTACATGTATTATATTGTTTTTTTTTTACAATTCATAGTCTTCACTGTAAGAATCAAACTTGCTCCGTTTCTTATTTAAGCTACAAAAGCCCTTCAGTCAAGAGCAGTGAGTTATTTTCTCTTTTGTATTTGTTATTTTTGATTAATATTAAGCACAGAGACGGCAGAAGGAATATTACCTTCATGGATCCAGTTTACTGTTACTCTCGTATTTTCATTCTCAACAGTTTACATACTCTTAAGAGATAACTGCAGAGGGTTTACGTGAATAATCACTACGCGCCGCATTTTGACACATCTGTGCGTGTATTTGAGTGTTTAGGCATGCACCTTGAGCTAAACGTTCACTCTGTGTTCTGCTCTGTCTCCGAGTGCATGCACAGAACAGCACAAGTTCTCTCTGGAAAGGGGGCAGTGATTATTTTATCTCGATTATTGTATTTTCATAACCGTTAGGAACAGCAGATAGACTGAGCAGCTGTTCCCAGTGATGTAGCAGAAAATAACAGCACATTACCATCAATCCTGCTGCTGCTAAATAATACTGAAATAGAATTAAAATATATATTTTTTTATTTTTATAAATAGATTTATTTATTTTAATTTTTTTTTACGTGATCTGGACGTTGCTGACAGGTTTCCAAATACAATAAAAACCCTTTCTTGCCATGTTTTCAGCTGCTCCAAAAGCAAAAGACAGCGATGAAGAGGATGATGACAAGAAAGCAGAGAAGGAGAAGAACGCTGACTCTGATAAGAAACCTGCGCAGAAACCCGCCGAGACGACTTCCGGTATGAAAGAGCTCCGGTGTTTGAGCTGTTGTGTGTCAGCGCCGTTGTCTCGCTGACAGGAAAACTCTGTGTGTCTGCAGATATTAAAGTGTCGGGTTATCTGAACCTGGCTGCTGATTTCACCCACAATTTCACGGACGGGCTTGCGATCGGAGCGTCGTTCCTGGTCGGCCCGGCGGTCGGCGCCGTCACCACCATCACCATCCTCCTACACGAAGTGCCACACGAGATCGGAGACTTCGCCATTCTTGTCCAGTCGGGCTGCACCAAGAGGAAGGTAGAGAGCTGATCTGCCAAATGAGTCGAGCCAAAGAAGAGTTTGGAGTTTGTTCTTCACCCTGAATTGTGCTGTTTTCTAGGGGTGTTGAAATGCATCGATGCATCTGGACGATTCAGTGTTGTTTTGTAATTGATTTTTTTCTTTGAAAAGCAAGACAAAACAGTAAAAAGCACATTTTGGCTATTTCATTTATGCAATAGTGAAGAAAATTGGCAAAATACATGGGGAAAAAAAACTTGAAAAACCGTGTTCGGCCTTCGGCCCCGTGTTTCATTTTGTTCCGTTTCGGCTTCGGCCAAGAATTTTCATTTCGGTGCATCCCTAAATTTGTTTTGATTTATTATTAATTTGTAATCATTTTAAAAAGTAGCCTGCTTACATAATTTCATAAAATTGCACAAAATAAATGATATAATGGTGATGAATTGAATTGAATCGAATGGAATGGTTGACATGATAGTGGTAATGGAATGGTGACAGTGATATGACTCGCATCTCTACTGTTGTGCTCAGGCCATGTGTCTCCAGCTGCTGACGGCCCTCGGTGCGCTGGCTGGAACCGTCTGCTCTCTGCTGGCTGAAGGGGTGGGAGCCGTGGCCACCGCCTGGATCCTGCCCTTCACCGCCGGAGGCTTCGTCTACATCGCCACCGTCACCGTGCTGCCAGAGCTGCTGGTGGGCCGCTCCAGTCTCTGGCAGTCGCTGCTGGAGATCCTGGCCCTGCTGTTTGGCGTGGGAATGATGGTGCTGATCGCCGAGTACGAGTGAGCCGTGTCTGAGAGAAGAAGCTGTAAAACCAGGCCAAGAGACCAGTGCAGGGTCACCTGACCTCTAGAGACCAAGAGTGTGTTGAGATGAATGATAGCATTGACCACAGAAACAGAAAAACTGAATGAATGAGGGAGAGAGTGAAAGAAATGAAGTGCTGAGCTGCACTCCAGACCAACATGAATGGATCACTTAATCATTTTAGGCACAGGAACCTTCCCAGGGACCAGCAGCTAGAAAGTCCCCTGCGCTTCTGTGTACTGATACAGACAGGATCAGACTCTGAGAGATTTGACCATTACATTCCCAAGATGCATCGTCTGTGTTTGCTGGAGCGGTCCGATAAATGCTCGTGTCTCATCAGTACAGCTTTTCTAGAAATATCAGTTATGTTACATGATTAAATCGTTTGATTTTGCTATTCGCACAATAAAGGTTAACGTGATTTTTTTTTTAAGCAGCGTGTGCTTTCTCTTTGACAGGGAGATTCTTTGATTCCTCTGATGAAATATTCAGCTGCATAGCTGTTACTCAGTGACACACTCTCTCACACACACACACACACACACTCATACACACACATAGCTGGATGATGACATCACTGAATTCAATGATGAACTGCCTTTAACTGAAAAATTAGTGTTTACTATTGTCATTTTTGCATTATTGACACTATTTTCCTAATTAATGCTGTTCAGTTGCTTTGACACAATCTGTATTGTTAAAAGCGCTATATAAATAAATGGGACTTGACGTGACTTGACACACTCATACACACACACACTCACCCACGCACACACACACTCATACACACACACACGCACTCATACACGCACACACACACACACACTCACTCATACACACACACACACGTTCACACTCTCACACACACGTTCACACTCACACACACACACACACTCTCACACAGACACACACACTCAATCAATCAATCACACACTCTCACAGACACACACACACACACATTTCTCATGAGTCTCCAGAGGAATCTGCAGCTTGACACTCATTGGTGATGGTTCTTCAGAAGGTGCAAACACCATGTTTATTGAATTTCAGTTTAGTTTTGGTGTTTATTTCTGTTCTCTTTGCCTGTAACCATATTCATGCAGATGTTTGCATCTCTTCTTCTTGAATGTGTTTAAATATTTGCCTATAATGTAAACCCTTTACATTCACATTGAGTGTAAATCAAGCATATCTCTACACAAACAGAAGTGGATGCAATGTTGTTCAATTTCAGTTCAATAAAAGAGTTGTACATCTCTAAGAGGCTGTGTTCAGAAGAAATCTGAGAAAGCATCTTCTGGTTCCTCCTGATGAGTGTTGGTGAATCACTGCTGACGTCTGAGGAGAGAAACTCCCTGAATAACAGCATCAGGCCAGCGCCTGACGGGTGTGTTGTGGGCATTGCTTACAGGTCCAGGTCAAACACCTGCATTCATGCAAGTCTAAAGAAGTTTATTGCACATTGCCAATTTTATTATTCAGCAGCTGAAAAGCAGACTGTAAGTCTAGCTGCTTAACATAATAATAATAATAATAATACTTAGCGTTAGAGAGTGTTAGTAGAAGCCTAAGTATGAACAATAGCAAGAGTGACGCTTGACTAAGCAGTGTAATGGTCAAGGGTTTTCTAGTTTGACTGGTGGTCTCAGGTTGATGTATGGGTCTGGGGTGTGAGATCTTTTCTCTGTGGGTCGAGTGTGAAGCTTTGACTGCTGCTGCAGTAGCAGAGAGAAGCATCAGAGCCGCCAGTGCAACCCCAGCACACAGCAGTCAATACTGCCAAACCTTTCATCAGACTCCGCTTGTGCTCCTGAATTCATTTCTTGAAAAATTCTCAAATATTTTCTTATGAATCTCTTAAATGACCGGTTGATGCTGTCTGACCTGCACATGATGTTGCCTTATCTAATATAACAAATACAATACTTCTGCTTAATCTTAATTATACATCTATTTATCTATTCATCTTTTTGTTTGCTTTAAATAGAAAGCAAATTGCAATCTCTCTTTTTAATTTGACTTGAATTGAATGATGTATTTTGTATGTAAAGTGTGAGATGATGAGATGACTTTCTGAGACAGTTGAGGAATATTAAGCTTGTCACAAACAATCATACATCACTGTTATCACAGTACAGACATTCATAAAGAGGAAGTGAAAGTAAAAATAAAGGATCAAATGAATGATGCTCTGCAGTCTGCCGTTATTACAGCGAGTCATTCCACCGTCAACTTCTGTGCAGAATTAGCATTGATTTCATGGAAAAAAGGCTTATATTAGTGAAGCTGCATTGAAATTCCCTTCTTTCCTGACTCTCCTCTGAGACACTCAGTCAGATCCTTTGTTCTGTCCTTCAGCTGTCAAAATCACACACAAGCATGAAATGCAGTGAAAGTCCATTTCTGTTCTCATTGATATATGTATAATCTACCTTACATTACACTGACAATGTTAACATTCACATGTTTAGCTTTAAATTCATGTTTCAGTCAAACACTTTAGCACATGTAGTAACTAGCTACTGAGAATCATTTCCTGTATGCTGTGCTTTATCTGCTCCTGAGGACTTGTGTTTGTGTGTTTTATAATGCAAGTATTCATTCATTCATACCAGTCTTTCATTTGCTGTCACAGAATATATACAGCTAGCAAAATAACTATATTTTAAATTAAAAATTGCTTTCAGTTCCAACCTGTTATTTCATATTATTTAATGATACATTTATATAATATATTTGAAATATATACAAATGTACATTCAACATATCATGCTGAGACTTTGGTTTCTGTAATGGAAGTGTTATTATTATAGGTATTATTTGCTTTACTCTACTCAAGAGTGTCTAGATGCTTCATCAGTATGATTATTTTGATGTGCTAAAAGACCAAGAGGAAATGTGTGTGTGTGTGTGTGTGTGTGTGTGTGTGCGTGTGTTTGTGTGTATGTGTGTGCATGCGTGCGTGTGTGTGTGTGTGTACGTGTGTGTGTGTGTGTGTGTGTGACATTCATTCTTTCAAATCCAGTATAAAGTCTTGAGGAAAAGGTGTCACATTCGAAGGATTTTGGATTTGTTAGATCATGCCTATGAAAGTGTGCATCTATGAAGCAATGTGAGTTACTTTAAATGTTTATTAAGTAAATGATAATTGCCAGTCGAAGAGTTTATCGTAAGTGTATACAATATTATTCTGGCATTAAGTGATTTTACTAGTGTTACAGCAGTGTATGGCTCACTGTTAAGCACTTTTTTAAACCCAGTATTGGATTTTTGCATGTTTTTGTGTGATATTGTAATATTAGTAACTGAGTAACTGAATCTCACTTTATTTGAAGTTTATGTACAAGATGTTTATGCTTTTGCATGGAGTTTATGTAAATTACCTGAGCAGCTCTGAGTTTGAATGTGTTCACCATTTCTAACCACTAGGTGGTGAGATTGGCATAAGATTTAGATGTGGTTTATATAGTTGGATTCTTTCATAACATTTAACCTGTGAATTTCACCAGAGATCATGTAAATAATGTCTTTGGAATAATACTTGAGACACTGGTTGCAGATTAATATTGTGTTAAGAACAAATAAGCCTCTTTCAGATGAAGCTGATCGGATCAGATTTTAGTCCATCTAGTGAGTTTACATAGAACAACAATGGTGAATGGCAGCTTCTAGTGTGAAGGCAATAGGATGATCTTCACTGAATGAGTCAGACGTACAGTGACTGGGAAAGGACATGTTCATAGGTTGCGTTTTTGTTGTGGCCGTGACATATGTAATTATGGCAACGTCATAGCATGTTGAGGTCATGACATTAACTTTTTTGTTTTTGCCACAGAAATTTAAAGATTAGGTTGACTGAGAAAAAGTGAGCTAAAGTGGTGTGTACAGTGCTAATAGAATCGATCAGAGCTCCTCAACAAACTATACAGTACATGTTAAAAGAGGAAACATTTTTAAATGTGAAATACTCAAAATTTTCCAGGTGATAGACAAATAGTTGAATGTCTATTACATAAGCAATATTTTTAGCATTGCTTATCATTACAGTTCAGCTGCTGTAAAACTCCCTTTCCACATCTATGCTAGGCTCCTTCAGCCAAGATGTGGTTAGAAGTTTCCCAATCTGCATACTGGTGGAGTGTACCCTAGTAAAAAAAGTAATATATTTAAAATACATTTATTTCATACTAAGTATAGTTCAAATATGTTAACATATTTACTGACATATTGCTCGAGACTTACTAATATAAAAATTATAATTCAAATATATTTGGAGTACTACTTGTGCACAATATCTTATTATTAAGCCTAAAATGTGTTTTAATGTCACTATTGATGGGGATTGTATGATTTTTTAAATAATATCTGCCTTTAAATCCAAGATATTTGAAGTGTACCTAAAGTATACTTGCAATAGTTCCACTTTAGCACAATCACATATACTCCAGTATATATTTAGTTGGACTTCAGCATTACTTCCATACTGTCACAGTGCTGCCTACTGTGTAGGAACGAGGAGCGAAGGAGCGAGGAGGCGGAGGGAATCCAGAACCAATATAGACTTTATTAAAACAATGGAACACACACGTAGCACAGGAGTCGACGAACAATACCGGAAGCTGGACATGGAAAATCACAGGGCTTAAGAAACAAGGAACTAATTGGGACACACCTGAAATCAATGAACATAATTGACATGAGGGAGAAACTAGGTCATGGGGCACGTTGAGGAGGAAAACACAAGACACGGAACACAGGACTGACATTACTACCCCCTCCCCGAAGGCGCGTCCACGCGCCACACAACATCCAATGGGGAGGGTGGTGGGTGCTCTGGAGGCCCCTCAGGCCAGGCTTACACGGGACGGCAGACCTCCAGAGCGGTACCCGTTCCAGGACCCATGGCAGATCAGGCAGTTCAGGGCGCCATGGCAAAGCAGGCAGACTAGGAAGCCATGGCGGAGCAGGGAACTCAGGGGGCCATGGCGGAGCAGACAGTTCAGGGGGCCATGGCATAACCCCCCCCCCCAAAAAAAAAATCATTGGGGAGAATATCGGCTTCTGATGCCCTCCGTGGGCCGGATGTGGGAACAGTGGCCCTCCCTGGGCTTGACTACGGAACTGTGGCCCTCCCTGGGCCAGTCGTGGAAACAGGAGCCTTCTCTGGGCTGGACGTGGGAACTGGAGCCCT
>NW_015659942.1:119504-123846 GCF_001515625.1 Sinocyclocheilus rhinocerous | reverse complement strand
AAACAGGAGCCTTCTCTGGGCTGGACGTGGGAACTGGAGCCCTCCTTGGGCTGGACATGGGACCTGGAGCCCTCCTTGGGCTGAACGTGGGAACTGGAGCCCTTTCTGGAACGGACTCAGGGGCATGAGCTGACACTGGAGCGGACTCAAGGGCTGGAGCCGACACTGGAGCGGACTCAGTGGCTGGAGCTAACAGTCTTTTCCTCCATATATTTCTCCTCTGGTTTGGGGTTAAGGAGCGGGCTGTTGTCAGCTGAGGGCTTGGGAGAGAATTGGCTGGCGGGCTTGACTCGGGAAACGGAACGGAAAACAAAACACTTTCGAAGAAGGAAACAAAAACACGGGGAGATACTAAACAAATATAGACTTTATTAACACAATGGAACACACACGTAGCACAGGAGTCGAAGAACAATACCGGAAGCTGGACATGGAAAAACACAGGGCTTAAGAGACAAGGAACTAATTGGGACACACCTGAAATCAATGAACATAATTGACACGAGGGAGAAACTAGGTCATGGGGTCTGTTGGGGAGGAAAACACAAGACACGGAACACAGGACTGACACATACAATTAAAGTGCATTAAGTACAAAATTAGTTGTTCCTATTTAGCAGACTTTAAGTATACCAGTTTAGTATACTAAAAGTACAATTGCAGGGTATTTTTATTAAGTATATAAATAATATGTATATTATTTGTAGTAAAGTTAGCATGAAATAAATGTATTACAAATACATTTTAGTATATTTATTTTTCACAAGGGTATGCATCTGACTTGCATTCTCGAATGAAAACTGTGGACACAAAGAGAAGCCATGGTGATCTTTAGCACCCTGTCTGACTCTGAGCAGATGGTGGAACCAAACACCCTCAGCCCGTTAGAAAGGCATATCACTCTCTGATCACTCATATCACTGCCTTTGAGAGGCGACTGTTAAAAATCCTCTGATCATGGTCCATATCTCTATATGAATATTGTTTCATTAGGTAATTTCTTAGTGGATATGCCTCATCACCCACAATCACACAAGGCATAACTTGATTTGTTTTGGGCAATGGTTTGGGCGGAGGAAATTGTAGAAGCTTTACAGAGGCAAACAGCCCAGTGTCAGACACCCTGCCACCATATTTGCATCATTCACAGCTGCCACCTTCACTACAGAGATCGTTTATTTGTAGTTGTGGAAGATGCTTCCACTCTTAGCAGGAGGCTGGATATGAATATGTTTTCCATCTATGTCCCTCTAGTCCTGCTATGGAGCCAGAATTATCACAGCCTTGCAATTTAGGCCATTGTATTTCGACAAGCACATATGTTTGTTTCAGTGCTTTTGCAGTGTCTCCATTTTGAACATCATTTGAAAGTGAAGAAACATCTGTAACTTCAATAGATTGTTTGGGAAAAGAGCTCATGTGCAGATGTTTCATTGACAAAGAATGGAGCACGTTCTTAAAGCAGCTTGCATGTCTGATTACTCTCTTTTAAAAAAACGCTATGCTTGGACCCATTTCCACCCACACAAAATTGAGAGGGACAGAATGAGGGCTTTTTGCTTTATTACTCCACCTCTGTATTGACTGATTTAGATCAGCTAGTGGAATGACGCATTTCTCCAAATCTGATGAAAAACAAAGTCATCTACATCTTGAATCTTGAGGACATTTTCGGCACATTTTCATTTTTAGTGAACTGTTCCTTTAACAAAACTCCTCATTGATCGACTTTATGATAAGTATGTATTTTCAATAGTGTGTTGTTTTTAATGTGTATTTTCAATCTGGGTTCATTATGCAGTAAAGTTGAGACGTTTGTCTAAGGTACTTGGCTGTGTTAATTGTTTTGAGCAATTATATTTTCTATAAATTTGTTTAAGGAAAAACTATAATATGGTGTTTCTGTTCTCATGAAAATGCTTCTCTCCACAAATCAGACACTAAGATCTTGATGACATCCATAGAAGAGAAGAACAAAGAAGAGAAACCTACAGTAAAAGAAAACGCTAGAGATAAACAAGTGATTTAGAATGCATTATAAACAAACTCAACAATGCCAAACTATAACACTAGACTGACAGAGATCATAAAATCCAGTCAACCCATACTGAAGACAAACAGGAATTTGAAAAAAAAAAAAAAAAAAGGTCATGAAATGATCAGTTTCAGAATCCTGCTTCAGTCGTTTCAGCCCTCGCTGACATGCAAAATGAAACTGAAACTTTATCTCGCAGTTGTCCAGTTTCTGGGCACTTGCTCCTGTATTTGAACAAGTGCGCAGTAGTGTAGTCTTCTGTAGTGTAGTCTTCTGCAGTGTAGTCTTCTGTAGTGTAGACTTCTGTAGTGCAGTCTTCTCTAGTGTAGTGTTCTGTAGTGTAGACTTCTGTAGTGTAGTGTTCTGTAGTGTAGACTTCTGTAGTGTAGTCTTCTGTAGTGTAGTCTTCTGTAGTGTAGTGTTCTGTAGTGTAGTCTTCTGTAGTGTAGTCTTCTGTAGTGTAGTCTTCTGTAGTGTAGACTTCTGTAGTGCAGTGTTCTGTAGTGTAGACTTCTGTAGTGTAGTGTTCTGTAGTGTAGTGTTCTGTAGTGTAGACTTCTGTAGTGTAGTCTTCTGTAGTGCAGACTTCTGTAGTGTAGTCTTCTGTTGTGTAGTCTTCTGTAGTGTCTTGTTCTGTAGTGTAGTCTTCTGTAGTGTAGTCTTCTGTAGTGTAGACTTCTGTAGTGTAGACTTCTGTAGTATAGTCTTCTGTAGTGTAGTGTTCTGTAGTGTAGACTTCTAGTGTTCTGTAGTGTAGTGTTCTGTAGTGTAGTCTTCTGTAGTGTAGACTTCTGTAGTGTAGTCTTCTGTAGTGTAGACTTTTGTAGTATAGTCTTCTGTAGTGTAGTATTCTGTAGTGTAGTGTTCTGTAGTATAGTCTTCTGTAGTGTAGTGTTCTGTAGTGTAGTCTTCTGTGGTGTAGTGTTCTGTAGTATAGTCTTCTGTAGTGTAGTGTTCTGTAGTCAAAAAGGTTAGAGAAAAACGTACTGCGCCATGGTTCAACAGTAATACCCCTGTGTAGTGTAGAGTTCTGTAGTGTAGTCTTCTGTAGTGTAGTGTTCTGTAGTGTAGTGTAGTGTTCTGTAGTGTAGTCTATGTAGTGTAGTGTTCTGTAGTGTAGACTTCTGTAGTGTAGACTTTTGTAGTGTACACTTCTGTAGTGTAGTGTTCTGAAGTGTAGTCTTCTGTAGTGTAGTGTTCTGTAGTGTAGACTTCTGTAGTGTAGTCTTCTGTAGTGTAGTCTTCTGTAGTGTAGTGTTCTGTAGTGTAGTGTAGTGTTCTGAGTGTAGTCTTCTGTAGTGTAGTGTTCTGTAGTGTAGACTTCTGTAGTGTAGTCTTCTGTAGTGTAGTCTTCTGTAGTGTAGTATTCTGTAGTGTAGTGTTCTGTAGTGTAGTCTATGTAGTGTAGTTTTCTGTAGTGTAGACTTCTGTAGTGTAGACTTTTGTAGTGTAGACTTCTGTAGTGTAGTGTTCTGAAGTGTAGTCTTCTGTAGTGTAGTGTTCTGTAGTATAGAATCAAAGATGAAAGTCATGAGTTCATTTCTCAGGGAACATACATGCACATGTACTGCATACCTTGGATGCATTCTCAGTTGCTTTGGATAAAATCCAAATATAAATGTCTAGTAAGCAGAAATGACAAAAACATTGTGAGAAAGCATGGGATGTCTGTCGTACATCTGCATTATTGATGTGTTGTAGTGCATTGTGAGACTGGAGCACATGTGCTCATGCTGACGGAAGCAAGTGTGAACACCGAGCTGCTCTAGAGTTTCCTTATTCCTCAAAACTGAAACTTAAGTGTGGTGCTATGCAACAGCAAACAGATTCTTCCCTTTTCAGTAAACACCAGCATGACAACTCTGGAAATGTGCAAAACTGTGGTTTATAACTGAAAGCCTGACCTGTTGAGGGTTAGCACACTTAAGCATTTATAAGTAAGACCCCTGCTCCCACGTCTCAGAGCAGATGAGCTGCACCTGACAAAGAGACTGGAACATGAGCATTTTCAAAGTTATCCTTTTAGTCAGTGAGTATACATCCATACATTGATCTCTATTAATATATAAACGGCTAAAAACACATCTCTTCCATCTATATTTGACCCTCTAACACTCTCTATTTGAAATCTATTTTATCTATTTGTTGTCTTTTTTTTTTATTAAAAAAACACTACCCATTAAGACTTGCACTCTATTTGTTTTCTTTAAAAAAAAAAAAAAAACTTTAACACTAGCTTTGTCTATTTTTTTCTATTCTATCTATTTGTTTTCTTTTTATTTATTATAGGCCTATACGTAACAAAAA
>NW_015659942.1:119189-119455 GCF_001515625.1 Sinocyclocheilus rhinocerous | reverse complement strand
AATCGCATCCAAAATAAACATTTTTGTTTACATAATATATGTGTGTACACTGTGTATGTTTATTATGTATACATAAATACAAACACATGCATATATACATTTAAGAAAAATATGTTTATGTTTATATATACATTTATATATAATATAAAATATAATAATTTGATATATATAAATGTATAAACGTAAATATTAGCAAAATATATACTGTATGTGTGTGTATTTATATACATAATAAATATACACAGTACACATGCATAATGTAAACA
>NW_015659942.1:113905-118778 GCF_001515625.1 Sinocyclocheilus rhinocerous | reverse complement strand
TTTTTTTTTTTTTTTTTTTTTTTTTTTTTTTTTTTTTTTTTTTTTATTATAGGCTTATACTTAACAAAAAAAAACTATTTGTTTTCTAACTGCTTGTTTTCTTTAAAAAAAGGCATCTAACAGCTTTCTCTGTTCTTTTTCTATTCCCTTTGTTTTCTTTTTATTTATTATATAATTAACAAAAAAAAAAACAACGACAACATTGCTACATGTACTGTGTTAAGCTAACTGAGACTTGTCTTAGCACTTGCGTATCATTGCTCTTTTGCTGATTTTAAATTGCTTCTATTGTCCTCATTTTCGTTTTTACAGCACTAATATATATATATATATATATATAGTGTGTGTGTGGCTTCTTAGTTATAACAACTGATTTAGAGAACTTGTGCATTGGTGTACTTCTGCATGTTGTCTTTCCTAGGCATCAGCACACAGTGTCACGCAGACACAGTGAATATGAGCGTCCAGCTGGAGCAGAATGTTACTCTGCCCTGCTTCCTGAACTCCAGCTCTGAGATGGCATGGTATCGACTGAGCTCTGAGAAGATTACTTTACTCATATCTGCAGCAAGAGGAAACCTTAAAAAAAAAGATTTAGTTACTTACTATAATGAGAATGGAAGTCATTTTGGGCTGGAAGCAGACAGGAGGCTTGACTCGGTCAGCCTGGTGATCGCTGGGGTCAGAGAGTCGGATCTGGGGCTGTACTACTGCGCTCTTGGTGTCAGTGCAAAGACGATGCGCTTTGGGACTGCTGTCAGACTCACATTTGCAGGTTAGTGCTCTTCAGATCAGCCAAAACATCATGATTTTATATTATATTAATTATGTTATAATTCAAAACAGCAGAACCACAGAGAGCTGTGATGTCAGAGCAGGAAGCTGTAAAGGTGCTCTGTGTTTTAGTGGATCACTTCTCCAGAACAAACCTCTTCCTTCATCAGCATGGTTCAGATATAGTGCATAACATCACAGCAATCTGTAAGAATAGTGCCATCATATTAAGACTTCCAGCTAAATGGGAAATACATTTATTAATTATACTTAGCAATTCTACTTCATAATAAATTGCCATATTTATAAAAAATAAAAAGTACTGTCAGAATATAGTGCTAAATTGTGTATGTTTTATTTCTTGACAAGTCATTAGATTATTAATGCAATGAACCTTTCTTCATGGTCTTTCTAAAACTGAGAAACCACAGAAGACCTATTTATAGAGAAGGCTGAGTTTCTTCATGGTTTGGCTGTAACCTCTGTTTTCTGTTGTTTTCTGTGACTCTCATCTGTTCCAGTGAAACCGCTGCTCTTTCCACTGGTTTGTTTGGTGACTGGTTTGGTTTTGTGTTTCAGACGCTGAACCGCAGCACTCGTCAGATAGTGTGGGCTGCAGGACGCTCTTGGTCTGTGCTTGTGTCGTATGTGGGTTTTGCAGTATTCTCTGCGTGTGTGTGCTCTGTTACAGGCAAGGTGAGAAACAGAGAACCCCAGCTCTTAAAGGGGTGATGAACTGCCTTTGTTTTTGTTTTGATTTTTGTGCACTGTTCTTTGAGGTCCACTTATAATGCTATCAAGATTTTTACATAAAAAAACATCATAATTTAGAAGTAATAGTCTTTTTTTCTGCCCTGTTTTTGACCCCTCATCAGAACGCTCTGTTTGAATAGGTGTGGAGGATCGTAGACTCTAAAGTAAATGCCACTGCTGTGATTGGCTAATAGTTGTGTATGACTGACAGCCTACATTCCTCACAGATGGACGCTGCTGTGATTTTGGTCAAAAACGCATAAGTACTCATATCAAACGATCTGTTTAACAGACAAAGCAATAGTGATCACGTAATAAAAACAGTTACTCACACTTGTGTTGCGACATTACTGTCAGATCCAATATAGTCGCACAGCATCATCTATCAGATTCAATCTTTCTGAAAATCCTGCGTCGAATTGTGCCTTGTTTGTAAATGAATCCGCAGTAAAAAGACGTGAACAAAGGACCGAGTTTTTACTGACATGGATCTTCATTAAAAATAAAGTTAATTCTAACACTGGGATCAGAAGGAAGGTGATGCAAACACTGTTTTTCCACAGCTTGGCACTGCACAGCATCTTGTTATCTTCAGAGCATTTTTATTGTTTGGTTTCTGCATAGACCTGCGCATTCGCCTTAATTTTTCATTATTTACACTACGTGCGTGAATCGGTGGGCGGGGCTAAACAAGCAGCAATGTAAAATCAGTGGGCGGGGCTAAACAGGCAGTGAGGTAGTATCGGTGGGCGGGGCTAACAGGCAGCTATGTATAATAGGTGGGCGGGGCTAAACAGGCAGTGGTTTAGAATCGATGGGCGGGGCTAAACAGGCAGCGATGTAGAAGCAGGCGTTGATATTCTTCTGTGGAGGCGGTGCTTCTCCACACTATTACAACATGCCACAAGCTGTTGTTTTGGCAGACTGCCTTCAATATAAGCTGTTTTTAGACTAACGAGAAAGTTTTGAGTTATGAAACTTGCAGGATGTTTTTATAGTACAGCAACCTCTTATATGTCAAAATATCAAAGAAATTTTAATTTCTCAGTTCATGACCCCTTTAAAACAGCATGAAGCCCCAAATCAAACCTGATTGAAATGCAGGTTACACCACACAGTGTTTTACATGTGTATTTCTTTTAGGTTCTTCCAGGGTCTCTTGCATCAGCTGCGTGACAGAAAACTCAAATGTCAAGGTGGGATGGACTTGGATTCTTTAAAAAAAAAAAAAGGCATATATGCAAAAAAGTAGCATAAGAATGGCATAACTAAAATTTAATAAGCGCAAAAAAATGTGAGACATTGGCATAAGAAAACTACAAACTCAGAATATGATGCAGGATCGACGTAAAAACAGACATAAGAATACCACAAAGAAGTGGCATAACTAAGAAAGGAACCTTTGTTCTCTTGTTTGTCTGTGTAGTCGGTAGTTTGTGTTGTTTTTGTGCTCTGAGAGCGACATTAATATTGATTCGCAGGGAGATGCTGTTGTTTTCCAGGCAGCACAAGTACAGTACGCCAGTCTCCGGTTCCTCAGGCGGTCCAGAGCCGCGGCTCCTGCTCCAGTCAACGTGACATGCGCAGCTATAACCAACCACACGTCCTGATTTCACTGCATTTAATCAGCTTCATATTAACAGAGAGAGTTTAAGAAGTCTACTATACCAACACCTATACTCTGAACTTATGCCAAGTCTGTGGGGGGAAAAAAAGAAGAAAAAAAATCATTTATACACTACCATTCAAAAGTTTGGGGTTGGAAAGATTTTTAATGTTTTTGAAAGAAGTCTATTTTGTTCACCAAGGCTACATTTAGTTGGTTTAAAAGGGTCATCGGATGCAAAATTCACTTTACATGTTGTTTGAACATAAATGTGTGTTGGAAGTGTGTGTACACATCCACCCTATAAGGATAAAAATACACCCAGTGGTTTTCTTAAAATCCCCTTTCTCAAATCAGGCTGTTCTGAGATTCCTGTCAGAATGACGTAGTTCTGCACAGGCCCCTCCTACGATAGTTGATTGACAAGGCCATCTTACCTTAGACCTGCCCTGAGTGAGCTGTGAGCTGTCCGCCATTGTGTCGACTCCAGTGCAGGGGAAGACAAGAATGTCTCCGATTAAGAGATTGAGGTGTGATAGTTGATTGACAAGTCCGTCTTACCTTAGACCCGTCCTGAGTGAGCTGAGAGCTGTCCGCCATTGTGTCGACTCCAGTGCAGGGGAAGACAAGAATGTCTCCGATTAAGAGATTGAGGTGTTCTGTTGTTGATGTAATAATGAACATAGCAGTCGTCATTTACTCCCCACATCTGAGCTGCTGAAGACACAGTGGATTATGTTTGTTTCTGAAGGGAATGCGTCCCCGATCTGCCTAAATGTGTTTATGTTCACGCGAATCATTCGTGATCCAGCTTCACCTCCAGAAGAAGTGAGTATAAGCTTCTTTAATGAATCTTTGCAAATCACCTTTCCTAAAAACGTGCTAGTTAGTGAGTTCCGCAGCTAAAGTTTACAGTCTCATGAGAACAGCTCGTCACTCCACGGAAGAGAGGGGCGGGGTCAGCAGAGCTCATTAGCATTTAAAGGGACATGCACCGAAACGGCTCGCTGTGATCAGAGCTGTTTTTGACAGGGTAAAGAAGGTGTTGTTTTACACTACCATTGAGAAACTTTAACCAAAGTATGTTATAAACTTTTCATGAAGACCCTAAAGAATCATATCAACTTGGCATCCGATGACCCCTTTAAATACAGTAAATAATGTCAAATATTATTGCAATTTAAAATAACTGTTTTCTTTTCAAATATATTTTAAAACAATTTATTTTCAGGATCATAATTTATTGTTTCAAGATTCTTTATATAAAATTTCAAGAGAACAGCATTTATTAAACATTTTTGTAACATTATAAAAGTATTTAATGTCACCAATTTATAGTATCTTTGTTGTGTATATATATTGAATGGTAGTGTATATTACATGTGCTATATTACTATATTATGCCTGCTATATTCTATGGTTTATTTTTCATTTGTTTGATTATATATAAGCTAGCGTTTGTAGGATGACACATAAAGCTAAGACAGTGATTTCAGTTCTATATAAGGTGTTTTTAAGTGTATTCGGTTTATATTTACATATCAGTGAACATGACTCATATTGACTGTATGTATCCAGTGTAAATGAGTGTGTTGTTTTCATGACGTGATCAGTGTGGAGTAAATGACATGCTGTCTGCTGCTCAGCTGTCTGTCTGTCTCTCTCCAGTGCTGCACACCCAGAGACGCGTACTGGATTTCCCCCTGAACACACACACACACACACACACACACACATTCA
>NW_015659942.1:112924-113712 GCF_001515625.1 Sinocyclocheilus rhinocerous | reverse complement strand
AGACACACAGATTAAATTACTCCAGCCATATTTACATCATTATTATAATACCATTATTTCTTAGAGAAACATCAAACTGTTGTCTTTTTGAAGTAAACTAAAAGTAAAATCAAATACTACAAGCATCTTTGGCTGTTGATTGGAGGAGAAAGAAACTCACTGCATCCTCATCAGTGTCCAACATCCAGGGGCCTGATAAACAACACAAGATCACTGTTTGAAATGAAATAAACCGAGTGACATGACCTTTGATTAAACCATATCTGCATAATGCTGTTGAAATAATCTTGAATGCATGCAACGCAGTGCATGTGTACTAATACCCTGATCTCATGATATTACAGTTTTTCTGGATTGCTTAAACACATTTCTTGAAACTATGCCTCATATTCTCAAAACAGTAAACACAAATCCATAACGTCTCACCCAATTCCCCAAACATCCTATTTTCAGGTCAAAATGAAGCTCTACACTCAAAACCATTCACTCTTGCTGAAAGACCAAACTTTGGCCTCAGACATCACACACAAGCCCTCAAAAACACACACACTACAACATAGTATTACACACACTGGTGCAATAAATTCAAAACAATATATCCAAAACTGGTAAGTTATGTTGCTTGTGGTTCCAGTCACGAACGAGAGCAGCGCGATGGAAGCTGACGTTATCCCAAACAACAATGTAGGAGGCTGCGCTGGTTCCCTGTGGTCCAGCTGAAACATATGCTCTCTTATGCCGAGTTCACACTGCATGATTTTCAAACTCGTCGGATCGCCGTTGTTTTC
>NW_015659942.1:84522-112511 GCF_001515625.1 Sinocyclocheilus rhinocerous | reverse complement strand
CTCATCCTCTTCCTCCTCCTCCTCCTCTCTGGTGTCCTCGACCTTTTCAATCACATCTCTCTGGATCCATTGTTCCAAAACTGAATGAACTGACTTGGGCTCTTTTATCTATCTATTGAAGGTTCTGATTGGTGTGTGATAAATTTTGACTCTTAGTGTTTCCACGTGGGTAACTGTGTGCTAATTGAGCTCAAGCTATGCTGACTTGAGTGAACAATATTGAATGCTAGTGCTTTCTAAATGACAACATGGTCTAGGCAATGAGAAATGAAGGGATTTGTGTGTAGAGTTTTGCAGTGACAGTTCAACAAATCTGATTCATGTGTCAAAAAGGGGAATAGTGTTTATAGTTTAGGGAAATAGGTGTGCTTTTTGATAAATGGCGTTATGGTTTTGAAATTTTTGTTCAAAAGCCTGGTGATAGTGTTTAAGCAATCGAGAAAAACTGTAATGCAACATTTATATAACATTTAATTATAATGTTATTTATAATAACATTATTCCACCCCTACCTTCATTTGACATCCTTTGTAATTGTAGACCTGATGCAATGTCTGTCGACTCTGGGAAAAAAAAACAATCAACCAATCAATCATTTATTTATTTATTTGTATTTTATTTTGTGTGTGTGTGTGTGTGTGTTTTAATTAAATTTTGGCCAAAAGATGGAGTCCAAGTCAAATGCACCTGTTTCTTTTCTAATGTTTCTTCTCCTTCTCCTGCTTTTCCAGCCAATCGTCACAGACAGAAGGCCAACACAAACCATCGCCAGTATGCACAAAGCCAGCAGGACGGCCACTGTCACTAAACACACACACGTTCATGTTTTACAGACCGTACAGTTTATGAAGCCAGGAGATTTTTTTTTTTTACTTTGAGCTACATTGAGATCAGATGTTTGTCTAGTACTATAACATGGTAAAGAAAATCTAAAAAGAAAAACATGGTGCACTTTGATGTTTTTACAGGCTGGCGCTTGACATTCTCTTGTAGTATGCAGAAATCATTGTTCTATCTATAAGTGTCCTGCTCCAGCTCTAGGCCGGACCATTATACTGCCCGCACAGCGTTTTACGGCTGGATGAGTTTCTTATTACTGAATGCAGTGTTTGGTGTTTTGTACGAAACATTGTTTCTGTAGTCATGTGGCAAATTTTAGACGTGCAGGAATGTTCTTCTAAGAGTGCAGTGGCTTCCTCACTACTATCCTGCCACATACATCTGATGAACATCACTAACATTAGCCAATGCAGAGAGCTGAACTCTTACGGTAGGGCAGAGCTGTTCAACTCTCACCTGTTTTATCTTCTTTCCTGAAACCACGGGCTGCAGTTACCTCTTTAAATAGACTGATAATCCTAGAGGTTCACATACTTTCTGCAGCACAGATGTTTACGCGTCTCTCCTTTTCCTGTAGATTTGTGTAATGTTTGTCTAATTGGATTCTCTTTGTCTAGTTATAGAATGAAATTCAAATTCGATATGGGTTGAATTTATACAGAAATACAGAAAATACTTAAGAGCTCACAGACTTTCTCGTGCAACTAGTGGAAAAATTAACAGAACTTACGATATTTATTTATATCTGGACTGCTGTTTTCAATTTCAGTCGATTCTGTGAAAAAGAAACATACAATCTTATTCCATTACACTGTCTAGAAAATAAAACATTTTGTATACTGAGAATTGTAATACTTTCAATGCATGGATTCATGTCACGTGTTGCAGTGTCAATACATTAGATAACATGATATCAAAGCAAGTGATATTTTAAAGAATGATAATACACAGACACTTTTTTTAGGTTTGAAGATATGTTGCATTGAGACATTCTGTGATTGTGATATGTTGGAACATGTTCACAGTTGATGTGATGATCTACACCTGGTTCCTCTGTTTGGACACCTGTGTGAACTTCATCCACTAAAATCACCAAAACACAGCTGATTCAGTGGCACTGGAAAACGGTTCAGAAAAGTCGAGAGTTGTAAGGTACCAACTCTCAGAATAGATTGGCATGGCTATCGATATGATGATGTCAATGTGTTAACAGAATAGATCTGCTACACTGCTTCTGCTGCCGTACAGAGACTTGCTACCGCCAAAACAGCCACAGACCTGCTGCACATTTAACATACATGAAATCACCCCTAAAGCAGGATGCGCAAGAAATGAACAATACAAGCCAATATATCCGCATGCTGCTAAGCATATGTAAAACAAGCTGTCGCATCAGAAGTCATCCCCACACATGGAATGGCAGTAAACATGACAGGACAGGACAATATTATAGCCCCCCAAAACAAAAATACAGAAATTGTATCCTCCGCTGAAGAAAGAAAGAAAGCCGCGTCAGATCGCACTGTTCTTCTGAGGTAAATTCCGGCTTATTCCTCAAAGCAGGTCTTCTTCCAAAAACAATGAAAAGTAGATGAATCTATTATTATTATTATTATTATTATTTTAATCTATTTTTGTAGGTGAGGAAGATGTTTGCACACAGGTGTGACTGCAGATATTGAGTTCAGAGACAGGAAAGACTTCCTCGCTTTAGTTTTTTAAACGTATTTGTAACGGAAGAGGTCTGACACAACAGGTTAGTATATATAAAACAGGTTTATTTGGTCACAGAGAGTACTGGGGTAGGATCCAGAGGATGTGATGGTGAATGAATAGTTCGAAGGATATGATGAGTGGGGGAATCCGAGTCTTTGGCTTTACAGGAGCTGGAATGTAGGCAGGAGGAGCACACACCTCAGCGATCCTTGAACAAGGAGGAACAGGAGACGAGGAGACACTAGGAGGAACACAGGAGGTAAGTAATGCAGGAAGTATTCAAATGGAAGTAGTAGCAAAGTCATTGAGTCCTCTACGTCTATACGAGACCGGACAGTGAGGGTGTCTGAGGTGTGTGCTTTTATGCAGGCTGGTTGATGAGGTGCTTGATAGGTGACAGGTGCAGGTGCTCAGAACTCAGGTGAGAGGGATCGTTGTGATTGGGTGGTGGTGGAGCCTGGCCGATCTGTTACAGTATTACATAATCAGAGAATATTCTTTTTCAATTTGAGTTGGTTCATTTAAAAGTAGACACCTCAAGCTTTCTATATCTCTCATGGCTGTGTGTGTCAAGCATTCGCTGAGTTTCGGTTCATTTTTGTGACACGTTGCAGATAGAAGTTCACGGAAACTGAGACGACTGAAAGCGCACCCTGTTTGTTTTCTTTATTTTACAAAAGCACAGTGTTTTGTTGTTATTGTCAGTTTACACATATCAAAGTATACCCTTTTTAGATTCGATAGATTTTAGTCTTATCTACTGTATCTGAGTATATTAGGTTATTTTCTCTATCAGAAAATACTGCAAGTAAATGCGCCAACGCAAAGAGCGTTAAAGACGCTGCATTCAATTTTAGACGATACATTTAGATTTCAAGTTCAATATTGATTTTAGAACAGCTGAAATTATTTTCAGTATGTAACGCAAGCACTTTAGATGTAACCAATTAAATTACATAAAAATGAGCAGTAATCCCTTACTTTACTTTTTCAGTGGATAAGTAATTTAATTACAGTAACACGTTACACCCAACACTGTTCCTCAGGGATCTGTTCTTGGACCCCTCCTCTTCTCCATATACACTACATCACTGGGTCCCATCATACAGGCACATGGCTTCTCCTACCATTGCTATGCTGATGATACACAGCTGTATCTTTCATTTCAACCAGATGATCCAACAGTAACTGTACGGATCTCAGACTGCCTGGCAGATATCTCGGCATGGATGAAAGAACATCACCTACAGCTCAACCTGGCAAAGACTGAGCTTCTTGTCTTCCCTGCCACTCCAACTCTACAACATGATTTCACCATCCAGCTAGGTTCTTCTACAATTACCCCATCAACTTCGTTCAGAAATCTTGGTGTAATCTTTGATGGCCAAGTCATTCTAGCAGCTTTATTTTCTTTCTCTGAAACCAATTCCTTGGCTGTGTTTGGGATCATTGCCTTGCTGAAATGTCCACCCTTGTTTCATCTTCATCATCCTGGTACTGTAGGTGTTGGGAAGCAGCTAATATTAATTTCCACTGACAAGGGGCAGGAATGCTTTCTAGTTACTGATAGATTTCAGCTGGTGTCTTGGCTTTCCATGCCTTGTTGCACCTCCCTTTCTTCATGCGTTCAATACTTTTTCCTTGTGTCATTGCATTTTATTACACATAACTTAATTTCTAAACTTATTTGTTTTGTTTTCTTTGTATGTATGGATTACTTGGGTTGTTGTTGACATCTGGTGAAAATTCCATGTCAACAACACCTTTAGAAACATATTTACTGAGAAAAATGGTGACGTGTTCAATACTTATTTTACCCGCTGTATGTTTTGGGGACACCTTTTTATTGCATGGTATCAATACCCTAGGGAAATTCCTATCATAATAGAAATGTAATAGAAATTGTACTGTATATTGAGTGTTGATATTGTGCTCAGTGCTACCTGTGGTCACCGTAAGGAAAGCCATCTCTCTGTTGTTGCACAGATAAAGCCCAGAGTCCTGCAGCTGGAGATTGGAGATAATCAGGTGGTTGATGGTATGAGTGAATCTTAATGTTGGATCAGCTCTCTCTTTCTTTACGGTGCTGTTTTTATAAAGCGTGGAGATGAACTCTTTTCTGGACTGAGGAGTGCGTTTGAATGCCCATCTCTGCTTCATTTTATCAGACGTCTTACATGGCAGATAAACAGTTGTGCCCTCAGGAACTGTAAAGTTATGGCCTGGAAAGAAAGAAAAAGAAAGAAAGAAAGAAAGAAAGAATGATTAATTCAAGAAAGCTTATGTAAGAAGAAAACAACTCTAAGAACACATACAAAGTAAGAAGAAAAGAAATGAATGCATACAGGTTTGTGTACAGTGTAAATGACGCTGAAGTGTTTGTCTTCTGCTGACTTGAAATATATTGCATGATTGACATTAACTATTTTTATGCTACGCTCATGGTGCTTTTTTGTCCTTTTTGGGTCTTGGCAACCTGTGGTCACAGTATGCTTTCAAAATTGAGTCTTTTGTATTCCCACAGAAGAAAGAAAATAGCGTGAGTTTGGAAAGACATGCCACAACTAAAATACCTTTGAGCACAGTGATATCTGCCACTAGCTGATGGTTGCAGTAATATTCTCCTGCGTCTGACTCCTGCAGGTCTTTAATGGAGAGCTGGCCGTCTTCAAGCAGCTGGTGTTTGCTTTGGTCCAGGTAAGACACCTGCTTTCCTCGTCTAGAGGCGATCACCCTTTCCAGCCCATGGCTCCAGTCAACATATGGAGCGTCAGAACACATCAGGACAAGAAAATGCTTTTCTGGGGCGCTCAGCTTTTGCACTGAGAAAGGTGAAAGGTCAGAGATTATACGCTCACATTTCACATTTAAATGTAACATCAGTCTTTAATGCATTGCTTTCCTTAAACTGTCATATGCCCATGGGTTTACATGAGGTGAGAAATTAATATCAAGTGGGCTGTTTTTACTTGCACTCTACACCTCACAATCCACCAAAACTCACTCATTATAACACCTTCATGACAGCAAATTATGGGCGAGCACCAAACAACACACATATTTTCTTTGCAAATTTTAAATAGCTTAGTATAGTATTTGAAATATTTTGTAATGCTAAATGGGAAATGGCTTTATTGATTGCAACATGAGTAATAATCTAAAACACCTTATTGCTATAGCAAGCAAAGGGAGGTTGTTCTGTAAAGGAATTACTGATAGATTTCAGCTGGTGTCTTGGCTTTCCATGCCTTGTTGCACCTCCCTTTCTTCATGCGTTCAATACTTTTTCCTTGTGTCATTGCATTTTATTACACATAACTTAATTTCTAAACTTATTTGTTTTGTTTTCTTTGTATGTATGGATTACTTGGGTTGTTGTTGACATCTGGTGAAAATTCCATGTCAACAACACCTTTAGAAACATATTTACTGAGAAAAATGGTGACGTGTTCAATACTTATTTTACCCGCTGTATGTTTTGGGGACACCTTTTTATTGCATGGTATCAATACCCTAGGGAAATTCCTATCATAATAGAAATGTAATAGAAATTGTACTGTATATTGAGTGTTGATATTGTGCTCAGTGCTACCTGTGGTCACCGTAAGGAAAGCCATCTCTCTGTTGTTGCACAGATAAAGCCCAGAGTCCTGCAGCTGGAGATTGGAGATAATCAGGTGGTTGATGGTATGAGTGAATCTTAATGTTGGATCAGCTCTCTCTTTCTTTACGGTGCTGTTTTTATAAAGCGTGGAGATGAACTCTTTTCTGGACTGAGGAGTGCGTTTGAATGCCCATCTCTGCTTCATTTTATCAGACGTCTTACATGGCAGATAAACAGTTGTGCCCTCAGGAACTGTAAAGTTATGGCCTGGAAAGAAAGAAAAAGAAAGAAAGAAAGCAAGAAAGAAAGAAAGAAAGAAAGAATGATTAATTCAAGAAAGCTTATGTAAGAAGAAAACAACTCTAAGAACACATACAAAGTAAGAAGAAAAGAAATGAATGCATACAGGTTTGTGTACAGTGTAAATGACGCTGAAGTGTTTGTCTTCTGCTGACTTGAAATATATTGCATGATTGACATTAACTATTTTTATGCTACGCTCATGGTGCTTTTTTGTCCTTTTTGGGTCTTGGCAACCTGTGGTCACAGTATGCTTTCAAAATTGAGTCTTTTGTATTCCCACAGAAGAAAGAAAATAGCGTGAGTTTGGAAAGACATGCCACAACTAAAATACCTTTGAGCACAGTGATATCTGCCACTAGCTGATGGTTGCAGTAATATTCTCCTGCGTCTGACTCCTGCAGGTCTTTAATGGAGAGCTGGCCGTCTTCAAGCAGCTGGTGTTTGCTTTGGTCCAGGTAAGACACCTGCTTTCCTCGTCTAGAGGCGATCACCCTTTCCAGCCCATGGCTCCAGTCAACATATGGAGCGTCAGAACACATCAGGACAAGAAAATGCTTTTCTGGGGCGCTCAGCTTTTGCACTGAGAAAGGTGAAAGGTCAGAGATTATACGCTCACATTTCACATTTAAATGTAACATCAGTCTTTAATGCATTGCTTTCCTTAAACTGTCATATGCCCATGGGTTTACATGAGGTGAGAAATTAATATCAAGTGGGCTGTTTTTACTTGCACTCTACACCTCACAATCCACCAAAACTCACTCATTATAACACCTTCATGACAGCAAATTATGGGCGAGCACCAAACAACACACATATTTTCTTTGCAAATTTTAAATAGCTTAGTATAGTATTTGAAATATTTTGTAATGCTAAATGGGAAATGGCTTTATTGATTGCAACATGAGTAATAATCTAAAACACCTTATTGCTATAGCAAGCAAAGGGAGGTTGTTCTGTAAAGGAACAGCCGACTCACTTTGATATGAACACACATTCAGAGCTGAGGCTGACTGGACTTCCTGAGTCTGCTCCTATTTATACCTTATCAGAAGGAAGTGTGTGGACAGTGGCTACGTTCCTGTGACTCCGTTTGAAATGGAAGTTAACATTGCTTTTTTTGTCTCTAAACTGATACCAGTTTTATATTTCTGAATAGGATATTTTGGATTAGGAATTTAGGTAAACTGGTCAGTAACCTGGTCAGAAGGGCTAGCTGTTTTATGTCTCTCATCATACACTAACATGCCTGCCTGTTATTAAATATTAAATGTCATGCATTTAGATTAAAGAGTTCACATAGAAATGAAAATTCTGTCATTTTCTCACTCTAAACTGAATGTCAGCATGTTTTTTTCTACATACAAAAAAACAAAAAAAAGTCCAGTGTTGTTTTGGACCCTGTGGTTCAAACATATTAATGAGCAGAGAATTCTGCAATGCTGGAAACAGTTATAATTAGAGAGGTTATACTTAATATGCAAAGGGGAAAAACAACATTGTCATGGCATTCTTAATTAAAAAGTCTGGCAACACTTTATTTTAAGGTGTCCTTGTTACACGTTACATTAGGGTGGCCCTTATTGAGGGGTGTATATATATATATATATATATATATATATATATATTAAATATTAAATGTCATGCATTTAGATTAAAGAGTTCACATAGAAATGAAAATTCTGTCATTTTCTCACTCTAAACTGAATGTCAGCATGTTTTTTTCTACATACAAAAAAACAAAAAAAAGTCCAGTGTTGTTTTGGACCCTGTGGTTCAAACATATTAATGAGCAGAGAATTCTGCAATGCTGGAAACAGTTATAATTAGAGAGGTTATACTTAATATGCAAAGGGGAAAAACAACATTGTCATGGCATTCTTAATTAAAAAGTCTGGCAACACTTTATTTTAAGGTGTCCTTGTTACACGTTACATTAGGGTGGCCGTTATTGGGGGGTGTATATATATATATATATATATATATATATTGGAAATGTTAACCTCTCTCACCCCCTCATTTGTTTCTCCACTAGAAGTAAGTAATGTATGCAAAATTCCATCCAGATAATTTGTCATTTAGGGTGTGCTCAAAGAATGTATCTTTTCAAAGTTTTTGTTCACTGATAATATGTTGAATGTTTCTGATGTCAGAGATGAGGGGCAGTTGTGGCCTAATGGTTAGAGTCAGACTTGTAATCTGAAGGTCACGGGTTCGAGTCTCGGTACCAGAAGGGATTGTATGTGGGGGGAGTGAATGACCAGCGCTCTCTTCTCTTCCACCCTCAATACCACAACTGAGGTGAGACCCTTGAGCTAGACACGATCCCCCAACTGCTCCAGGTGGTGTGTGTGTTCACGGTTTGTGGGGATGGGTTGAATGCAGAGCACAAAATCTGAGTATGGGTCACCATACTTGGCAACATGTCACGTCAATGGCAGAACATACGAGTGTTCATTCCTAGGTCTGCGAGCTGGGACTCAAACTCGGGACACCTGAAGCGCAATGTCCACAAAGCTATCGGCGAAAGTGTAATTTAACATTTTAAGACTAACAACTGTTCTGTGTTCTCGTTTTTGACATAATTCACAGTTTACTAATGGTTTTGTATAATTGTTTGGGCTGTCAGTTTATCGCGGTAACTTAATTAGTTAGTTATATAAAAAATTACGCAATTAAAATATTTTAACACAGTTAACGCACTGGCCCCGCCCCCAGACCTATACGTCATCTTACAGTTCATACAGTTGACTTTTGACAAATATGATGCAGGGCAACAACTCCATAAATGCATTTATGCCCTAAAATTCAAGATATTGGTGCAAAAATGCCCCTGTATGTGTTTTTGTCTCATATTTATATCATACGATAAGCGATATCACACGAGCACCGAGAGCAATATCAAATGCGTGCTGTTTGTCCCGAATATCACAAGTTTAAATGTGAATTTATACAACAGTTCAGAAAATAAGAATTTGATATTGTTATATTTTAAACACAATATTATGTGTTTAATCAATATTATTATGATTATGTGCAAATAATATATTCCCTTTAAAGCCATAGCAGGATTGTTGTGCGTCTCTGAGCAACACAGCAGTGTTTAGTTTCTGAATCAATCTGCGTTTTGAACGGATTAAGAATACATTATATTATATATTATATATATTAAGAATTTCAACTTTGTTGAGCACACCCTAAATGTAGTCCAATCTCTGCAAAATTTGGTTTGTTTCCATTTCTCATTAACTGGGAGGGTGAGAGCAGAAGATTTCAAAAGTCCAAAAATAAGGGCCACCCTAATGTTACATTTACTTACTACTGTAATAACAATAAATTGTGCATAATTACATGCAAGTAACACTAAGCCAAACCCTAATCCTAACCGTAACCATATAGTAAGTACATATAGTTAATTAATATTACTCAGTACTTAAACATATAATTACACTGTAACAAGGACACCTTAATAGAATGAAAAGTGAAAAATAAAGTGTAACCAAAAGTCTTTTCAAATGTATTAAGAGTGCCATGGCGATGCTGATTATTAGTTGTTTTAGACCCTTTTTACTTTCATTATAAGGCAAAAACTAAACATTTGTTCAGCAGAAGAAATTCATACAGGCTTGATGAATAAATGGGTAACACTTTATTTCGATAGTCCACTTTAGACATTCTATTAACAGTAAGTAACTTTGCAGCTACATGTCAACTAGCAGTTAGTAGAGTATTAGTAGACTGTCTGCTTAATATCTTCTAACACTTTCTTTGTCAACTTATTCTACTAACCCTAAACCTACCCTAACAGTCTACTCTGAGAGTTAGTAGACATGTAGTTGCAAATTAATGAGAATTAGTTGACATGTAGTTACAAAGTTACTTATAGTTAATAGAATGTCTAAAGTGGACTATTGAAATAAAGTGTAACCAATAAATGCTGACAGAGTGATCAGTTTTGTGTTGAACTGTCCTTTTTAATGTCTCAGTAATAGTGAAAGATTATTTAATACAGTAGCTTTACTATTTAAGTGCATAACTACTTTTTACTATTTACATAAAAGTGCATCATACTTTCATATGCTCATAAATGATAACACATCAGACTGTTCCACTGCAGATTTTATGAATATATTAGTACTGAGATCATCAAAGACAATAGCTTATTCTGTTGCATTTCTAACATAAAGATCAACTGCTGACAACAACAGCGAAGCAGTTGAGCAAAAAAACAAGAAATGGATTTAGATTCAGTCGTTTGTTTTACCTGAAGTGTCCTCTTTGGTCAGATGTAAAATAAAGAGAAATATCCAGGTTAGAATAAGGTTTCTCATTGCTGTGACTAAACCAGTCCAGTGTTCATATGACTGACTAGACTGTCTCTCTCTTTCCACTTGATCCCAAAAGCTTCCTTCTTGGGTGTGTGTTTTAGAGAGAGAGAGAGTGTGTGTGTGTGTGTGTGTGTGTGTGTGTGTGTGTGTGAGTGTTTTTTGGTCCAATAAGTAATATCTCTGTCTTATCTGAGTTTAATAGGAGAAAATTATTGGTCATACAGTCTTTTACATTTTTAACACATTCTGTTAGCTTAGATAATTTAGAAGTTTCATCTGGTCTTGTTGAGATATATAGTTGAGTATCATCGGCATAACAGTGGAAACTAATCCCATATTTTCTAATAATATTACCAAGGGGCAACATGTATATCGAAAATAGCAGAGGACCTAGGACAGATCCTTGTGGCACTCCATATAGTGTGTGTGTGTGTGTGTGTGGAAGGAATGGTGTCATGAATTGCATGAATTGAGTCGAGAGCTCTGGAAAAATCAAGTATATCAGTAACAAGATGGAAGAAATTGTCATATGATGAAATTTGCCCTGACATAAAGACAGACACTACTGCAACCTCATGAATTATGTTTATACAATTTGAACTACTTGTACTAATAGAAAATGTAAAATTTTGTGTCTTTTCTCAAATGACCAAATGATTCATGATGTTCCAGATCAAAAGTGTCAACTGTTTTGGAATGAAAAGTAACATTTGATAGAGCAACAGCATCTCACTTACATTCCCAGCTGACAGAAATGACAAGCGTTTCAGCATCACTCTGTATCTTTCTCTTCTAATGAAGCTGCAAAGACATGAACAAGACGTTTTGTAAGCCCCAGCCATTTTGGATACTTAAATCAGATTTAACATGAATGTTATTGCATTAGATACAAAATATCAAAACAACATCCTCTGTAAAATAATTTAAAAAAATTATTGCAGCACCTTTTCTCAGATTCACACCATATTTGCAATGCCTGTAATCATCTGGCGTCACTGTGAGGTTCTTTACCCTGATGTATTAAACACGTTACAGATTCAAGTTCACACAGGTTTTCTTCTTTTAAAAGATATTGTATAGTACAATGTTTTTAGTGATGTGTTTATACTGAAATGCAGTGAATGTCAGTGTCATGGAGCGTGGTCAGTAGAGGTCGTTCTCATGTAAAACATGTTAGCTTTCCTCTGAGTAACTGCTGATGAAGGGATGGATGTCTGTCTGCTTCAGACTTACTGCATCTGGGAATAACAGACAATAATGTTGACGCTGCACCACAATACTACAGCCACACTTTTACACAACATAGAAATGATTATTAAGATGAAACTTTCAGCACCTTTGCATGCAGTAGGATCTGTTATTTGATGAAGATGGAGTACAATGTATCTAAATATATATGATCCTTGGCTTGCAGCGGGTAAGTTGCTTCATTTTGTACTAAAGTTGTCCTTTAAGGCAAAAAATAAGACAGACATAAAAACTAAAACATCTGACTTAATTATATTGTTGTCAACTGAATTTACAAGAACTTATCTACAACACAGGGCTAAAGAAATGGAAAAAGAAAAAGAAACAGGGAAGTGACACAACTTTAGAAGCCCAATGTTAGAAGTGAGCTGTGTCATGTCAAAGCATTAGCTCCATCACGGAAAATGTGTGAATGATTTCACGTCTGAAACAATAGAAAATAACACAATATACACATATATGCAAAACAATCAAACATTTGGACACTGGTTCATTCTTTATTATTTCTATTTTTGTTCACATTTTAGAACAATAATAAAGTCATCAAAACTGCATGTGAATGGGGGAAGTTCAACACAACTCTTCCAGTGTGTCACATCACTGTCACCATCTACTGGAAGATGTTTGAAACTGAAAATATATGACATAACCTGCAAGCCATTCAGTTCACTACCAGAGATCTCCATCTCAACAATTCTGATCATCCACCCTTTCTGGAAGTATGGGTCTCAGCGGGAGATTAGGAAGGTTTTGTCACCACACTGTCTCTTGAGCAGTGGGACAAAACAGAGTGCAGTACTGAAAAAAATCAAAGCTTGTACTCAGACAAATGAAACTACATTTATGTCTTATGCATACTAAGCTACTGAGCTATGCTTTGATTCAACCTCCCAACTTTTCTCTTTTTTATCAAAATGTGCTTCTTACCTTGCCATCGCTTATTCTGTGTCAACACCATCAGACACCAAAACACAAATTCATTTTCACTCACATTATGCAAGACCTATAAGAAGTACAGTAAACACTAATTTTTACCAAGGCTGGAACGCTTTATAATCCATTAATAAATCATTAACAAACAATAAATAATGTTTAACTAATCATTACTTAATATATATTCAAATGTCTAGAAATATGAGATAATGTGCTCATTAGTTAATGTTTACAAATGTCATTAAACTTTCAATGCGTTTTAAAAATCTACAAAAGATTTTAACAGAGATTACGCAATGATTACAAGTTTATTTGTTAATGTACTTTTGAAAGCTTATAAATGTCATTAAACTTCAGTTCCATTCATTATTAATAAATCATTAACAAACATTATATAATGTTTAACTCATCATTACTTAATATATATTCACATATCTAAATATGAGATAATGTGCTTGTTAATGTTAACTAATGAACTTATTCAACATTACCAAATTATTAACAGATCATTATTTAATATAAATTGAAATGCTTATGAATGTCATTAAACTTTCAATTCATATGATCATGGATTTAAAAAAAAAAATTTCAAATTATTTTGACAGATGGTTTACAATGATTAAAAGCTTCATTAATAAATCATTAACAAACATTATATAATGCTTAACTGGTCATTCGTTAATGTTTACAAATGTCATTAAACTTTCAATGCGTTTTAAAAATCTACAAAAGATTTTAACAGAGATTACGCAATGATTACAAGTTTATTTGTTAATGTACTTTTGAAAGCTTATAAATGTCATTAAACTTCAGTTCACATATTAGCTAATGCTCATTTTTACATTTACAAATGTTGTGAAAATATAGCTTAATTATTAATTGTAAGAACTTCACAAACTATTCATGTTAATATAATCATTAACTCATCACAGTCTGTAAAGGTCATATATTCTACTATTTTCACATCTTAAATCATTTATTAATTACTTGTTAATGTTCTTGCAGTACCCAATATAAAGTGGAAACTATTCATCAATTGTAAATGTTTATAAACATTTACTAATCATTAGTACCTTTATGAACAGTTATTTTGATGGCAAAAAGTATCCCAAATGACCAGAATTTACCCCATTTTCACATATTTACAAATCATTCATTAATCATTTGTTCATGTTTTTGCAGTACTCAATCTAAAGTGGAGACTATTCATCATTTGTAAATGTTTATAAACATTTATTATGTTTTTAGTATCTTTATTGGCACTGGACTTTTAGCTACTGTAACAATGTTTGTGTAAAGGGTGATTAGTTATAGCTCAATGCTTGCTAAAGACATATTGCAATTTGGGTGCAAAACATATATTTATTACCTCAACACTTATATTACTATACTATTGTGTATCATTAAACATAATATTTGAATCATACATCAACAGGAGGGGAAAAAACTCAAAGAAATTACTTAATTTATCATTTATCAAAACAATGCAATATAAACAGATTGAATCATGTTCCCTTATAGTAATCCAATTGACCCCTGTACACTTGTTGACCCCTTAACTAACCTTTAACCTAACCATACACCAAACCTGAGCCTAACCTTACCTGTATCACACCTCAACAGCAGCAAACGTGTTGTGCATTAACACAAGCTTTTAATCATTGAATAACATCTGTTAAATGTGCATGATTATATTAATTAGAAGTTTAATGACATTTGTAAGCATTAGCTCCAGCATCTCTGTGTCCTTACATAGGATAAGCGTTTTGGAGAATGGCTGAACAAATGTAATTAACTTAAATGGCCGATTTCACCTAAAATCAGTTTAGAATCATGAACAATATTTATCCAGCAGCTGTCAGATACAGGGAGACATGCAAAACGTGCCGTTCTGTGATCCCCAGAAACACTGCGGTGGAAAACAGAGGAATTTTAACAGATAGAGACAAGTACTTTTCCAGAGAGGCAACAGCATAAAGTAGGTTAGTTCTTAGTAGATGAAGCAATGTCTACTCTCATTATTTCTCTCTAGTGGCTTTTTTGCTTCTTTGTTGAAGCTCATTCTGACACACTTGAGACTATTTTCATAAGTAAAAATCTGAAATGAGTCTGCCATCAGTTTTTGGTTACTTTCTTTCCATCTACACAGATCAGCCACAACATTAAAACTACAGACAGGTGAAGTGAATAATATTCATAACATAATGGCAAATCTCAAGGGGTGGCATCACAGTTTGCTTGTGTATAGGGCTGTGTAGCCCAAGGGGTCAGTTTTAGCATTCACTTTGACACCTACCTAAAAACCTTGTAAGTCTTTCATGGCAGCTGTGTTCCTGATGGCAGTGGCCTCTTTCTATAGGATAATGCACCCTGACACACTGCGGAAACTCTTCAGGAATGGTTTGAGGAACATGACAGAGTTCAAGGTGTTGCCTTAACCAACAAATCCAATGCATGGAGGCATGTGTGCATGTGAATGTGTGTGAGCCCTGTGACGGACATGCCACCCATCCAGGGTGTTTCCCCGCCCATGGCCGAGACACTGGGAAATACGCCAGCATTCCCGTCACCCTACAGAGTACAAGTGGTTTAGAGAATGGATGGATGAAATCTGCATTTAATATGATTCAATAATGACAGGCATCCTGTTTCCCCTCTCTTCTTCTTTCATCCTCCTATTCTTCAAAAATTCATATTAGGTGGACAAATCAATAAGTCTCATAAAAAGTACAGGGTCGGAGTCTGTTAAGAATTGGCAGAAAATCTAAGATAGCGTAACCAGATAAGGGTTGGCCCAACTTCTGTTGTCCACTTGAAAGTGAACGGACAGGCATGTGAAGTCTTGCTAGACAGTACCTCGCAAGTTACAGTCTTTTTTGAAGCCTGGTACAAATGGCATCTGTCTGACACTCCCATCCACCCCATCGGGCTTAAGTCCAGTTTTCCCTTATTTGGCATATGCTACCAAACCCTGGTTATTCTGGGCACCAATATAAGCCTTTTCAAGAGCTTGGCCCGGCTGTGTAAAGAAAGTGCTGGGGTGGACATTGTGCAGACTTTGGAAATAAATGTTGGTCATGAGACAAAGCTAAGGTCTGCATTGAGGTCCTGGCTCCTTGTCTTTGTCTCCTGGATGGTATGGCTTGGCGGTCATGCACCCACTCAACAAGGTAAAAAGCTTTGCAAAGACTAATCCAATACCTACCTGAAAGAGTCTGAACCTTTCGGAGACAGGTGGAATCAGTCTTGCATGGATGCTTTTCACCAAATTATTCAGTGTCTCGCTATTGTCCCAGTCTTTGCAGACTCCTACAAACCCTACATCTTGCATGCAGATGCCAGTCTAAAAGGGCTAGGCGTTGTATTATATCAGGGGCATTTCTCCAGTCTGCAGCCTATATTATTTGCAATTAGAAAACTGAGCAATTCAGAGAAGAGATATCCTATCCACCAGTTGGAATTTCTTTCAATGAACTCGGCAGTCATGGATAAATGGATGGAGACAAATTCACCATATGTAATGACAATAATCGAATCACATGTGTTCTTACCACTGCAAAGCTTAATGCCACTGACTGGACATCACTGGCTAATGCCCAACCTCATGTGACTTTGATGTGTTGTACAGGCCAGACAAGAACAATATTGATGTGCATTTGCTGTCCCGAAACCTGGCCAAGCGACTTGGAGCTTGCTGTGTAGGCTTTTGTGCTCAACTGAGCTATGTCTTCTTGGAGCAGAAATCCATGCCTGAGTTGGTCAAAGCCCACAAGAGTAATGTTCTGAGACACGCAATTGAAGCTTTGAAGCACTGAAAGTGCACTACTGAGGTAAAAGTGAATTCTGAGTTGAGGCAGAATAGACTCATAATGAAGGACGGTTTGTTTTACAGAAACAGTAAAACACTCTCTGGAGAAGAAGTTTCCCTTCAGAGAGTCTGTGTGAAGTTGTCACATGATGAAATGGGTAATCTGGGCATAGAACGACCACTGATCTTGTCAGGTGTAGGTTCTACCTGGCCAAAATGACTTGTGATGTGGAACAATACATCAAGATTTGTGGGAAGTGCGTTACTCATAAAACACATTGCACTAAAGATGGGCCAATGCACCAGATTACTGGCAATGGACCAATGCATCTGATGTAGCCAAGATCTTAGTGGACGCTTGGTGCACTATGGCTGTACCATGAGAATCCATTCCTGCCGATGGAATAGAGGAAAGACAATATTCTCAGTTTGCTGCCAAGCTGAAAAGGGATATAAACAAAGCTTATCAACTTGCGTCAGAGGTTTCAAACAAAGTGCACTTGAGTAAAAAGAAAGCATATGACAAAAGAGTGAGTTTCTAGATAGACATCTTAGACATCTTGGTGATAGAGTGTTTCTGAAGAAAAGCACAAACTTCAGAGTCGATGGAGTTCTGTGCTATATTTGAGAAAATGCCCAACTTACCAGTGTACAAGGAGAAACCTGAACAGGTATGGGAATAAAACCAATCAGCACATAAGACCAGTCTCCCCAGGTTCTTGAAACACATTGTTCCTGTCACCAGTCATCGCTGCAGCTCCAGTCTATATGGCCACACGTTTGTCTTCACTACTCCCTTGACATAATGCTAATTAGTTCTTCAATAAAGTTTATGGTGTTTGGCCAGAGACTGCCTGAACACCAACAAATGTAACCCTGACCTGCCCAGGCTTTGCAGTCCTCAGGTACACATCTCTTCTTCAATAATAGTCTGCAGATCCATCTGTCATCACTCGGATGAATTTTGGAGTGGAAACACTCTCCCTTAACATTCCTCTCTCTTCCTCCAATATGCTGTGCATGAAGAACTTTTCTAGACCTTTCTGACTGTCAAGCCTAAAATGACACAAGTAAGAGTTAATTAGGGTTTGGTCTAATTTGAATTTTATTGATTCCAACTGCACTTCTGACTCTGCCTATCGATTCCGATTTTTATAGAATCTCACTTTCTATTCCAATGTGTAGATATCAAACATATTCATATTCTTTCTCTTTTTGCAAAACATTTTGACACCTCCGGTGACACCTCTTTTGCAGCAAATTAGCTTGCCACACATATTACACTTGGCTTTTTCGGCTTCTGACTTCGCAAAGTTTAGTCACACTTCAGAGCATTTTCTGCGGTCCATCGGGACTGATGTTACATAACATAAAATAGCAAGGAAGATTCTGCAGGTCGGATCCTCACAGATGGCGTGTGAAAAAAAAAAAAGCTGATTTGTATGAAAATGAGCATACAGGAAGCAATAAGCAGTCAAATTTATAATTTTATAACATACAATTCCAGAATTGGAATCAATTTTCAATGCCCAACTCTGAACTGAACAGCTGAAGTTAATATGTTTACATAGCTACATGTAAATACATACAAAACACACACACACACACACACACTGATAAACAAGTATTTTGCCAGTATTTTCGAGCTTACACTGGCTAATATAACTTGGCTAACATTTGATTACAAACAGTCTGTATCTGAAATCATATGTGACATTATTTGTAGAGTCATACACAAGCCACTTGGCACTGAAACTCCTAATTTTATTTCCTTGTGCTTCTTCGTTGCTTGGTGACACTTTCCTTTTAAGGCAAGTATCGCCACACGATTATTGTTAGTTGAGTCTTCGTTATTCCTTTAGAGGCTCGATTGCAGCTGGAGCTGTCAGGTGTTGCTTAGTGATGCTCAGATATGCACAGATGATGCACAGTTATGATATGTTTAATACATATTAATTTAAGGAAGAGAAGAGGACTTGCAGTAAATCTGTGCAGATTTGGCTTACACGAACAACCGGTGACTGAACATAATTTATTAATTTATTGTCAGTGTTACCCACCATGGTTGCCCGAATTTACTAATTCAGAATATGATTGAGGATTGCATATGAGGATGTTGTTGTTAAATTTAGACATTGAAAATTTAACATTTTAACTCTTGTCTTATAGAGATTAGTTCATTTTTAGTAAAATGGTTACAAATTCCAGTCACTGCTGCATACAACTTAAACACAGCTCTTCTATTATTAACTTGAAATAAAAAGGCATGTTTTATTTATTTTAGCAATACATGGAATGAGTAGTATGTCCAAATTCACTATTCATAAAACAGTGGGTGAAAAACACCTGATGACCTACTACCATTACTTCCACCAAGAGTCTTAAGTGCCACATGTTGTTTTGAAGTATTTACTCAAGAGGCACCTACTTAGAGAATATGTGACTGAGCAAATAGACATGGTTGCAGTTCTCTATGCTATATATATACACTGACTCGTGACATACACTACCAAAATGATCTGCAGTGACATGTAAGCCTCTTTAGGAAGTGGGCTAGGATTTCAAATCCTTTCTGGGTCCCCTGAATGCAGTTTTGGGGGAAGCTGGTGTAAAATCAGCTCCGTTCAAGTCCTCCTGGGACGTTCGTACTTACGAGTTGACAAGTCGTAATTACGACATCAGGTGCGTTCAAGTCAGTTTAGTCGGCACAAGATGGCGGTGTACCTTCTTTTAATAAATTACAAGAAAATACAACAGGGTCTGCATTTTTTTACTTGGATTTCATTAACTAGCTGCGTAACAAGAACATGACCAATTTAAGTTTATAGGACAACTAAACTATCAATTTAAACTAATTTGTCAACTACAGACTTTGCATCCATCGATTACGCCGTGTTTCCCTCGAAAATTTCGAGTTTCCCTCTCGTAATAACGACTTTGTGGTGGCGTAAATACGATCTATCCGACATGACTTGAACGCACCTCTGGCTCTCTGTTCTCATGCTCGACTCCACGTGACAATCGAGGTATCCTTACATGGCCCGCTTGTAAGTTGTGCAAGAGCTACAGATTCAAGAACTTTCCACAAACATCTTTATAATAAACTAATAGCTGCTGAATTCAAAGTCATTTCTAATGTAAATGACGGAACCACACTTTTTTGCAAAAGTAGAAATTAGGCACGAAAACAATAACACCGGAACAAAGGCGCGGTGTAGATGGGGTCACATTGTGCATAACTTCATTGGTCAATAATACCGTCAATCGCCAAAGCCTGTTTTTACTGGCTTCTGCAGCAGAACAGCCCGCCTTCCTGCGAGAAAATCACACCATTGGCTCATCGGTCATCCAATAGCATGCGTTCTGGGTTTCGAGAGGCCAACCGCCCTGCCAATTTTCTGTTCTACGTTCCCATTGGCTGATCGGAACACAAAGAGGCGGGGCTTGTTAAGGAAATGCGTTTCCTTGTCTGTGTGTCAGTCGAGCGACGGTGCGGAATGGCGAGCTAAAACCGTTAAACAAAAGCGATCGGTCAGATTTAGTGATCTGCTTCACGGTTTCGGTGCTTCACTAACCGATGGACGTGACCGCGCGCCGCTCGAGGTAGAATCGGCCCCGCCGCTGTGATTTCCCGCTGAGTGTGTGTGTGAGAGAGAGACAGTCAGTGATGATGACCGCGGAGCTGCTGCTGTCTGAGCTGGACAGTCGCTTCTGCGCCGATAACCTGCTGACCAGCGCGGACTGGGGTGAGTAACGTTAACGGCTCGGTGGATGGTTGACAGTCAGTGTGAGGGGAGTCACTCCGGATCCGGCTAGTGTTAGTGTGCGCATGTCTCCCCGAAATACAATCTCCCCTTTTATATTTTTGTAACTACAATCAAATGTAATTATGTGAAAATCTATGAATCAGAGTTTCCTGATGCTTCCTCACTATATGAATGTGTGCATTACATGATTTGCTACAGATCATTAGTAGCTGTAGCTGCTGGAGAAGTGCTGCTAGCTCGGGGTTTGTGGGCGGTTGCCTGGGCGTTGCTATGCGGTTTGATTAGGTATGCTGTGTGGTTGCTAGGGTGTTCTGAGTGGACGCTCAGTGTCTTACAAAACTAATTGTTATCCTTTTACGAATTCTTAACTGTATGGAAGAGTGTTAGTAAAGCAGCCTGTCAAATGTAAACATGTATCAATAGTGTCATTCGTCTGATGGGTTTCCGCAGCAGCTGCTCTGAACCCTGTCCTGTCCCTGGGAACGATACAGAAGCAGCAGCACCTGGAGGCCTGAGATCTTCTGTTACATGCGTCTCGATTTCATTCCCGCTCGGAACACATTGTTAGGGTGCTGTGAAAGGACAGGGTCTGAGTCAGGACTGATGTAGGAGTGGACTGTGTGGAGGATGAGCAATATCTCAGCATATTGCAAATAACAGCTGGTTACATGCAGTCTACAAAACAAATAGCAGAATCTACTAAATGGTTACATAGCCTTGAATACTGTTGAGTCAGTGGTCGGTGACTGTTTTTGTGTTTTGTGAGAGTTGTTTGTGAGTTTCTTGTTTGTCTCGAGCAGTTCAACGGCCCGCTGTTCTTCAGGAAAATCCTTCAGGTCTTGCTTTGGTTTTCCAGCATCTTCAGTTTATTCAAACTCTTTCCAGCTGTGACTGTAGGACTCTGAGATCCGTCTTCACACACTGAGGACAGCCGAGGGACTCGAACGCAACCGCTACGAAAATCCACAAATGTTCATGCTCCGTGCATTAAGAGCTTTTAAAGCTTATAAACTTTTGATAAGGATGTGTACATTTTTCTAATTTTGTTTAAAGATTATATTTTAAAGATTAGGTTGTGGCTCTGCCCTTCAGAAGCTACATAAAACACTTAAAACAAAGATGTTTCCCAGAAAACAATAACTACAATTTACCCTGGTTATCCATTTCATAGAGTTGACACCCTCTGGCTCTCGAAGCTTCATGTTCCCTTGCTATTATATTTACATAATCTGTGTGTGTCTGTGTGTCTGTCAGATGCCTGTCTGTATCAGTGTGAGGATATGGAGGAGGATTTCACCGGAGAACTGAAATATGACACATCGGTACGTTCATAACTCAACACACACACACACACACACACTCCACACACACACACACACACACACACACACACGCACACGCACGCTGCTGGGAATAAGTGTGTGACGTCTGTGTTTGAGTTTGAAGTAGTCCGGCTGTCACATTTAGTAAATTTCCTACTGTCTATATATCAAAACTTAATTTTTGATTAGTAATATGCATTGCTAAGAACTTCATTTGGACAACTTTAAAGATGATTTTCTTAATATTTTGATTTTTTTGAACCTTTCAATTAGTTGTATCTCGGCCAAATATTGTCCTATCCTAACAAACCATACATCAATGGCAATATTATTTATTCAGATGATGTGTAAATCTCAATTTCAAAAGAGTGACCCTTATGAGTGGTTTTGTGCTCCAGGGTCACAAATAGCCTGAACAGCTACGATATTTTATTGCCATTAGCGACAGACTCCAGAAAATACTGTCCTAAAAATACAGCATAATAAGTCTAATGTAGTGTTTGTTTGCTGGTCAAGTGATGTGTCTGAGTGTCTCTGTCTGTCTGTCAGCTGGACCGTGATCTTGTCCTCACGCTGGACCCTGATAACCCCACTGCACCATGGAAGAACCTGGAGAACCCCTTCACAGGTGGGACGCCAGCACCTCGTCTGCTTTATAATGCAGTTCTCATGATTGTTCCTCTAGTTCAGCAGAGTCTAAGGCTCTTTATTAGCAAAGACAATATTAGAGAAATTCAAGAGAACTCTACAGTGTCAGGTAGGGAGCTCATTTTTCATTTTTGCTTATAAATATGACAATCTTTGGCATTATTCAGCTCATAAACACCCATAAACAGGACGTTTTTACTGTAGGCGCGCACACACGGAGAGTGCAGTTTATTGGCTTTTTTCAGAAGGACTCTGACCTGCAAACATTTGTGTTTAATGATTGAATGCTGATGCTTAGAGCTCAGCAACTGCTACTGTATACCAGGCTGTGTTTCTCTACTTGATAAAAAATAATAAATAATAACCTGATCCCTCACTGTGTGTGCTGTGTCTTTGTTTGTAGGTGAAGTGTCAGTCATGAAGGATGAAATGACGATAACACAACCTCTGTCAGTGGACATGTGTAAGTGACCCTGTCTGCATGCTTCCCCGTCTAGTGTTTTTTTGTAAGTAGGATCTGTTCAGGATTATTATTATTTTAATTAATGCATTGAAATTGTTGTAGATGATTAGATGATGATTATAGATGATTTGGTTTTCAGACAGTGAGTTTTGCCGCAGTCTTGTTTCAGATGAAACTCTGGTGAAAGGCATGAGTAAGTTGTGTGTGTGTGTGTCGTAGTTTTCCAGGTGAAGACTGAACCTCCGTCACCTGCGTCGTCTCTGACCTCTGACAGCTCCATCCCATCTTTACCTGAGCCTCAGGTGTGTACAGCCTGTCCCTGTGACTCCAGACAGTGCAGCTCTTCTGCAGGCTGTGAAACAGTGCTCTTATGATTCAGATGATACAGTAAATGAAATATTTCCGGGAGTTAAACCATGACGGGAGTATGCATATGTCATTAGTGTTGTTTCAGTGCAGCTGAGCAAACATTAGGACTCTTCCTGTCTTCACTTCTGTTTCTCAGGTGAAGAGCGAGAACCCGCCCACTCCACCGTACATGTGTGGAGACGTGCTGCCGCCGCTGACCAGTGTGGAGGTGACCCTCGCCAGCATCACTGCTCCACATCAGCCTCGGACCATACAGCCACACACTCTCAGCAGCCTCGACACACACACCACAGGTGTGCTCTCACACTCACTCACACACGCACACACGCACTCTCACCCTCACACACACACACACACACACACACCCACACATACACTCTCAGCAGCCTCGACACACAAACCACAGGTCTGCTCACTCACACACACACACACACACACACTCTCAGCAGCCTCGACACATAAACCACAGGTCTGCTAACTCTCTCACACACACACTCTCTCTCTCTCACACTGCCTGCTGCTGGTTTAAAGTGAGCAAACAGGACGGGTGACTCTCTCCGGTGTAAGAGATTGTTCTGAGTAACATGACTCTTACTGTCACTGTAACTGAGTTCTGTTCCTGTTCCTCTAGATTGCCGTGTTCTCTCATATTTGTTTGAATGTTCTGCAAGAGCAAACGCAGCAGGAAATAAACTTTATGCAAATTAAAATACTGAAAGCACTTGATGAATGTCTTATCTGATTATTTCCATAGAGTTACCAGGGCCTGTCAGACTCATAAAAGTGTCTTAAAAGGAGCTTGTTTGACTTGACCTCTATTCAGATTCTTCAGATTCACACACTGAAGAACAGACCCAAAGTCGTCATTCACTGAAGACTGTCTGCCATGCCTTTGGTTGCCACATGTCATTGGTTCTTGAGTGTGTACTGAATGTGATTGGAGAATGTTTTCTGTCAGTAATGACCAGAGGTCTGTCAGCTAATGTTTAGCGTGTGTGTGTGTTCAGTGCTCTCCTCCGCAGCGACGCTGAAGGCCAGCAGCATTCTGAGCAGTAAGCCTCTGATCCAGCCCAAACCGGTGTGTGTGGCTCAGAGCAGCAGTCCGGCCAAAGCTCTCCTCCTGCAGAGCATCCCCGTCCCAGCCATCGAGCAGAACATCACGCCGGGTGAGATCCGCCGCCTCCACAGGAACACACCCAACGCCTTTCAGTGGAGGAAACACTGCCTCAAAGCTTAGAAAGCAAGAGACTATCACTGCATTAGCAAACACCAATGCTATTCACAAAGTAGTATAGAGATTGTCTTAACATGCTTTGGTCCGTCCTCTTCTTAAAGGGCTGGTTGATTGTGATTTCACTTTTTTAACATTAGTGTGTAATGTTGCTGTTTGGGCATAAACATTATCTGCAAAGTTATGATGCTGAAAGTTCAGTGCAAATGGAGATATCGTCTTTTAAAATTATGTCAATTTAATGCCTACAAAAATGGCTCATAGGAATTACAACAAGTTACTTCCCGGGTTTGTGACATCTCAAACCCAGAAATGTTCATAAGCCCCGCCCCCGGGAACATAGAGATAGAGCGACACGCATCATAATCTGAAGACCACGCCCACCGGGGGGAAAACTATCCAACGCTCTCCATTGACTTTGTATTGCGGGAAGCTGCCTCCTTGTCATTTCTGACTTATAACAAAAAACAGAGCAATGTCTAAAAGCTGCTGTGTGACAAGGTGTACAGTAAACAAGCTAAAAAACCCAGAACTACGTTTTTACAAGCTGTCGACCCAAAAAAACGAGCGTTTAGGACACAAAAGTAGAGCACAATGTGTCATATTACTCTGAGAACTGCGCCCACTGGAGAGAAACGTCGGCGACAGGAATCATTCATTGTTAACCATGTCAAAGGATTATTTCACCACTCGATGTGAACCTGAGAGGAGGAGATATATTGAGAAACTAAACTTTATTGGTCTAAGTCAGTGCCCCTTTTCCGTACCTTCCTTTTGTTTGAGAAATTATCCAACTGTATGGCCCAACGTGAGATACCCTGACATCTACAACTATTTGTGTCCTTAAACGCTCATTTTTTGGGGTGGACAGCTTGTAAAAACGTAGTTCTGGGTTTTTTAGATTGTTTACTGTACACCTCGTCACACAGCAGCTTTTAGACATTGTTCAGAAACGACAAGGAGGCAGCTTCCCACAATACAAAGTCAATGGAGATTGTTGTTCAATGTAGAATGCCCCCCCCTATATGTATAACAGTTCGTTCTGATCCTCGAATCCGACTGGACAAGAGACTTTCTATTGATATTTCCACCTGCGTGTTCTAGACGGGCTGTCAGTCAGTGCAGTTAGATTGCTGCACCACAAGGTGGTGGAAAGGGACTGTCTTTGAGTAAATCTATAAACCGTTCATTCAACTACACGTTCAAAAATGCTGATTCATTTAAAGAGAGATGTAAAGAATATCTCTTTGGATTTGAGACTTTAGTCTTTGCAACTTTACAGATCTTCTTTATGCACCAAGAGCTTGTAACACTCTAAAGAGAAAGCAAAAATTGAAATCGCATCATATGACCCCTTTAATCTTGTGCAAAAACGCATAAAATAACATTTAATTTCAACGTTTACTCTCCTTGCAGACTCTGAAGCAAAGCATGCTGGGAGCTAGAAATCTGCTGTAAATCTTTCCATTTGAGTTCTGCTCAAAATAATCACTTATTGAGTTCACATAACTTTTTTTTTACCTTTCAGTAATATTTGAGTGAAATAAAGTGTGCGTGAAATAATCCTGCGCACATCAGTAATGACGATGTAGTGAGATTATAAAGCTCAACTCAAGAAGGAAAAACAGGCCCAAACTGAGCCCAAATATGCAATTTAGTGCTGATAGTATGTGTTTTATTGTCACACTTCTCAAATATAATGAAGTTAGTGTCGTTGCTGCCAGCACTGCTTCTGTAGCAGATACATGATAACCAGCATGTTATCTGTTTGTCTCCTGCAGTGGTTCTGTCTCAGTCCGTGTGTCTGGCTTCTGCTCCCGCTATTGTTAAAATGGAGCCTTTGTCTCCCAGCATGCCTCACTGCACCAGCCCGTCAGCCCCGCCCCCCAGCAAACCCATCATCCCAGCGTCCAGCCTGCCCGGAAACAGCTGTGCTGACATCAACGTGAGTGACTGCAGAACATGTGGAGTTACTTCATTCAATGATCAGATCTTTTGCTCACTGTGCAACAAGATTTCTGTTCAGAAGAGAAAATGTGAGCCGTGCTGGCAACATGAGTGTGAATGCGCACGGTCTAATTTTGAGCTACAAGCAAAAGAAGTGAAAAAAGTCAGTGGTGGTCGAATTTGAGGTTTTCACAAAAATGAGTTAATTCTTCATCTTCTAGAGATCCCAATGCTCCAAATAGTAATTAAACACCTAAAATGATCTTTATTGATACGTTTTCTGAGAGGAGTACCTTTTTCTCTGCTCACTTCTGGACGACTGCTCCTGCTGCTGAAATATGCCTTGGCGAGATTCATACAAACATAATCTGTTATGTCTTACATGAACGTTTAGTTAATAGTTGGGGAAAAATCTGACGTGTAACATTATATTAGATTAACCATGCTTTTCAGTAGGTCTTAATATAGATCTGTCTCAGTGTTAATCATATATTAAATAATCATATATTAAATGTCAAGTCGCCTTTATTTATATAGCGCTTTTAACAATACAGATCGTGTCAAAGCAACTGTACAGAATTAATTAGGAAAATATTGTGTCAATAATGCAAAGTGACAATAGTAAACACTAATTTTCAGTTAAAGGCAGTTCATCATTGAATTCAGTGATGTCATCATCCAGCTCAGTTCAGTTTAAATAACATCTGTGCAATCAAGTCGACGATATCGCTGGAAATTAAGTGTTTCCAACTAAGCAAGCCAGAGGCGACCTTGAGGATTTATGAATATGAGTTAGCAAATCTTTAGCCATCCACTAGGGGGCAATCTGACTCCCACTGCTAGTCGACAGTTAGAGCAGAGTTGGCTCGAGTATCAGTCATGCTTATTGACAGTGTAAGATGATTTACGGTTAGCCATGTCGGAAATCCAACCACGGATTGGCATGTTGTTATCTCAGAAACAGGCTCAGCCATCACATTGAATCAGGTAAACTGGTTATATATTTATGTTTCAGTATAATTACGCACGCTATACCAGGGGCGGTTCTAAACCCTTTTTAGGTGGGTTTCAGCCCCCCTATCTGTCACCTTAGCCCCCCAAAACTATCTTAACGATCAGGCCAGTGCTGCTTCCTCAAGAAAGTTTTTCATTCTCACGTGTTTTAAGTCTTGTCAGTTTAAACATTAAAGTAATTTTAAACCATTTAAGCCCAAGACATCTCAATGCGGTACGCACGCGCTGTGATAAAGCGTTTCTATGCGCACCGCGACAAACAGATAGCCTTCTCAGACAGCAGGTGAATACCAATGGCTGTCTTGACAAGTATCCTTGTAAGCACAGTCGGTTGTTTTAAGTGAATGTAAACAGTAAAGAAAATATCAAATGTACATCAGTATAACGGATCCGTGCATTTCTTATGTAAATAATGTTAATCAAAAAGAGCAAAAGAAAAACAATTCGC
>NW_015659942.1:80006-83466 GCF_001515625.1 Sinocyclocheilus rhinocerous | reverse complement strand
GGCAAGTATCCTTGTAAACACAGTCGGTTGTTTTAAGTGAACGTAAACAGTAAAGAAAATATCAGATGTACATCAGTATAACGGATCCGTGCATTTCTTATATAAATGTTAATCAAAAAGAGCAAAAGAAAAATAATTTGCTGCTTTAATAGCTTTAATGGATATTTGCATTATGTTGATGATAATAAAGTAATTCGGTGTCAATACAGTAATGTGTGGTGTGGGGGGGGCGCGAATGAAATTAGACAAACTGGGGGGGGGCGCATGTCCTAAAAGGTTGAAAACCCCTGGTCTAGGAGACAAGGTCCTCACTGGGGATCTGTCTTTGTGGCTCGTAACACATACAGCTGTTCCCTCACTACAGTGCAACAGTGAAAAGGAACCCCTTTCAAACAGTGTCACGTTCTGAACGTTGTTTAAGCGACATACGGTATGTAAATATTTTCATATCATATTTTCATATCATAACAAAAATAAACACCGGTATTCGGTATGAACCGGTATACCGCCCAGCACTAATACCTATTCATTCACTGCTACGAATTGATGGCAGTCAGATAAGTACGATTTGAACCGTGACCTAATTAATGCAGCCTAAAAATCCTTTAACTGATTTGAATATCAGAAATGTGTGTCTGCCTCTCGAACAGTGTTAGGTAGGTTATTCCAGAGCTCGTTCAAATACTGAGGTGCTGAACCATTCAGGGCTTTATAAGTAATAAGCAAGATTTTAAAATCTATACAATCATTCACTGCTACGAATTGATGGCGGTCATATAAGTACGATTTGAACCATGCTAATGCACTTCCATTAATGCCAACTAAGTTTTCTAGTCTATGCAAAAGAATGTTGTGGTCAATCGTGTCAAACGCAGCGCTAAGATCCAATAGCACTAATAGAGAGATACAACCACAATCAGATGATAAGAGCAGGTCATTTGTAACTCTAATGAGAGCAGTCTCGGCACTATGATACAGTCTAAATCCTGACTGGAAATCCTCACAGATACCATTTTTCTCTAAGAAGGACTATAATTGTGAGGATACTACCTTTTCTAGTATCTTGGACAGAAAAGGGAGATTCGAGATCGGTTTGTAATTAACTAGTTCTTTGGGGTCAAGTTGTGGTTTTTTGATGAGAGGCTTTCACAGTGAGCAAAGAAAAGAAAAGAAGCTACTTCTTTGTATCTTTGTTCTCATTTTTAATAAAGATCAAATAAAAATAGCTATATTGTGATTAATAATATAGTATTTATTATTAAGAAAAGAATTGGAGGAAACTATGCAACATTGCTTGCTTTTGCTTTGGAATCTACAGAAAACCTTAACTCTTTAACATTTTTCTCAAAATCAACTCTGCTGACTCTATCGCCATCAAACGCCTGTAGCTCAGTCTTTTTTTAAATTTTTTTATATAAGTTATATATCATTTTGAAGGTGTTTTAATGAGAAAATAAAAATAACTCATTTTTGAAACGGGTCACAGATAACCCTTTCATTAGTGATGCACATATTTAGTTGGTTGATGAAAAACAGATGGTCGGGGAGAATCACAGTTACAGTGAATGCACTCGTCTGGTCCTCAGATGAAGGTTTTGAAGAGGCAGCAGCGCATGATCAAGAACCGGGAATCGGCCTGCCAGAGCCGCAAGAAGAAGAAGGAGTACCTGCAGAACCTGGAGGCGCAGCTGCGGGAGGCGCAGCAGGAGAACGAGCGTCTGCGCAAGGAGAACCAAGCACTGCGGCTGCGGCTCGCCGGGAGAGAGGTCAGACGCTGATCCCGCAGAGCAACGCTTCACGTTTGCAGGGCTTTTCATGCTGTGTCTAATTGTGTGGTGTGCCAAACAGGTCGCTGAGTCTGGCAGCAACAAGGGAGCGCTGTGTGTGATGGCTCTGTTCCTCGTCATCACCTTCGGCCCCATCAGGTAAACCAACACGCACTCCAAACTCATTAGCAAAGAACACTCTGCTGAAACTGGAAGCGGATCGTCACATCTTCTTTGTTTTCGGTTCTTGTGCCAATGCAGGTGGAACATCACAATAAACAACTCTGACAGTGTTTACAGACAGCAAACATGCAGTGCAGTGTAGATCCAGTTCATGAACAAATGACTCTTCAGTCTGTTCTTTGTAATGAAAAAACACACAGAATAATCTCTGAGTGAGTTCTGTGGGAGTCTGGCTCTGCCCCTTATTAAACACACCCAACCAGGTAATCAAGACAGGGCTCTAGACTGCAAAATTTTTTGAGAATGCACGAGTTCAAATTTGTCTGCTCTGCATGGTCTGCTCTGCTCCATACAGCGAGCGTTGCAGAGTCGCAGCACACTGTAGCAGAGTCAGATTTCCCTGATCAGGTGAAGAGAGGGGCTTCAGGTGTAGAGCCTGCTTTATACTGCGCGCGGCAAAAATGGCACGAATATTGAGGAAATGATGGCGGACGGAGGATTTGTTTTTAAAGCTAAAGTAAAGTAAAACACCGCTTCTTAAACCGGAGAAGGTGAACATGTTGGTATTCCTGTGGAAACATACATGCAAGTCCTGTCACCGACAGCCAGCTTAGTTTTAGTTTGACTTTTCTTTTTGTTTTCATTTTGAAAGCTTGTTATCTTGCTGTTTACCTTAGGTTACGCTTTGAAGGCTTTCTTTTAATTTTTAATTTTTTTTTTATTCCTCAGTGTTTGCTAAACGTTCTGTAATTTATTAAAGAACTAATTAATTTATTATTTATGCCTTACCTTATTCGTTTTTGTTAATAAACATTATGTAAGCTAGTTTGTCATCGTATCTTACTGTTTTATTGTTGTTGTACTTTTTAATTAATAATAACAATGAATCCATCATTTGCTTTAGTCTTAAAATTAAAAGGTGCATAGATATAAGCAAAACAGACAAATATGTTTTCTTGTAAAACGTGACAACAAGATCGCGAATTCAAAAGTGAAAGCATCCGAAGCCCGGCTTATAACACAGCAAAAGAGGAACAATACTACTGATGAAAAAGAACAGGTTGAATGTTAACCACTTTCGTTACCATATAACCAGGGTTTGAAATTATTAACACCCGCCAACCCGCCAAATGCGGGTAAAAATCAGCTGTGGCGGGTAACGCTGTCAAATCACTAGCCAATTTGGCGGGTTACTTTTCGTAAATTATGTTCACTCATTAATTTCTTGGGGAAGTTCATGCAGGCCAAATCTGCGCAGGTTTAGCGCAAATACTGAACTCGTGAGACATCATGGCATTATCGAGTATATTGCAAAAGCTAAACAAAACACACCTACAGAAGCGTGCATACGCGACGTGATGAAGTCTGGTTACTAGACCAACACAGGATTTAGTGCGCGTGCGCATTTATAGTGCGCTCTTTCACTGCATGATTCAGTCTATTAATATGCATTAACAATTATCACATACTTCAGGATAAGGAGGCAGAAAACGTATATATTTACATCAATT
>NW_015659942.1:78003-79077 GCF_001515625.1 Sinocyclocheilus rhinocerous | reverse complement strand
TTTTTAATTAAGAATAACAATGAATCCATCTTTTGTTTTAGTCTTAAAAAGTTAAATATGTATAGATGTATGTAAGCAAATTAGACAATTATCTTTTCTTGTAAAACGTGACACCAAGATCGCAAATTCGAAAGTGAAAGCACCCGAAGCCCGGTTATAACATAAATAGGAACTTCCGTTCACAAAATTTAAATCACAAATAATACTGATGAAAAAGAAGGGGTTGAATGTTAACCACTTTCGTTTTCATATAACTATAAACTATGATAAAAGTTCACCAGCATGCATTGATTAATCCCTAAAAATTAAAAAAAAAAAAAAATGCAACCAAGTGATGTGCTCGTGCGAGCAGCTGAGAAACTGACCAGTGAGAAGAATGAGTCCAGAGGATTGCTTGAGGGGTGACAGGCAGCTGTGAACTGAACTGAGTTTACACTGCTTGCTCACGGATTGGATAATAACTGGGCTGCTTGACATATTCATACACGTATATGGGTCAAAGATGAAAAGGGATTTTCAAACACCAAAACAATAACAATTTTAATACAATTACATTACATTAGAATGTGTCCTGTAATATTTTTTGAGCAAATACGTTTTAGCATGATTTACAGAAAACAGCCACTAACATGTCATTCAGTGTAGCAATAGTTCATATACCAAAACATCTTGTTCTATTATATATTTAGAAAAAAAAATCATTAGATAACATTTTATCACAAGTGCAGCTCCCAAACACTATGTCTCTACCACTATCCTTCAAACCACTAAGTTTTACCCATTTTTCAGCAAGAAGTTTTAAATTATTTAAAATATAATAAAACTTAGTTCACATGTTTAATTTTTACACAAATATGTCTGTTACGCTGAATGACGATGGAACATTATTTCACCCGTATTTTGAAAGTGACGTGGCTCGACCATTTTGATATTTTATTTCCACAAAGGTTGTTTGAAACATCAAAGTAGACACTTTACTTGCATGTACAATATGCTTTCTGTGTTTATAAAATCATTTGAAAATTTAATTTGATGCAGACGCCAGAATGAGATGTCTCATCTCATATATATATA
>NW_015659942.1:73206-77387 GCF_001515625.1 Sinocyclocheilus rhinocerous | reverse complement strand
ATATATATATACACACACACACACATATATATATATATATATACACACACACACATGTATGTTGTGTGTATGTATGTGAGAGATGTGTTTGTATATACATGCATATATGTGACCCTGGAGCACAAAACTGAAAATAGGCTCATTTTACAACTCCCCTAGAGTTAAACAGTTGAGTTTTACCGGTTTCGAATTCAGCCGACCGATCTCCGGGTCTGGCGGTAGCACTTTTAGCTGTAGCTTAGCATAGATCATTGAATCTGATTAGACCGTTAGCATCTCGCTCAAAAATGACCAAAGAGTATCTATATTTTTCCTATTTAAAACTTGACTCTTCTGTAGTTACATCGTGTACTAAGACCGACGAAAAATGAAAAGTTGTGATTTTAGAGGCCGATATGGCTAGGAACTATACTCTCATTCCCGCGTAATAATCAAGAAACTTTGCTGCCGTACCATGGGTGCAGCAGGCAATGATATTACACAGCGCCTGAAAATAGGCTAACTTCTGCCAACGTGACCACCTGCTTGCACAGGGAGCGTGCTGGGGACTATTTTCAGGCGCTGCGTAATATCATTGACACTTATGACTGGTTTTGTGGTCCAGGGTCACATATATAAACACAAGTACTAAAAGAATTGTTGATGGAATTGTTCAGGAAGCAAAATCAAATCCACAAACACTGCGTCAGAGGGGAGTTTTTGTTTTGGGTTCATTCTGTGGCTGTCTCTCTCCTGCAGTTTGAAAGACAGGACGCTGGAAGCTGAACTGCAGGAAGCGGCTGCTCCGCTGACAGGAAGACGCCTGCTGGAGTTTGAGACGTCTCAGGAGCTGAACCGGAGACGAGCGAGCGAGAGACAGACGGACCGAGAGGAGGAAGAGCGCTGGAGCAAAGGAGAGCTGGACAAGAAGGCTGCGGTCTCGTATCAGTTCAGGTGAGATGACTGTCCAGAATCACACACTCAGACCTGGTCAGTGTGTGTGAGCCTGCGTTTGTCCTTCAGGAATCAGAGCGGTGTGTTCAGTGACGTCAAAGACCTGCTCCTGGAGGACATAGACAGATACTTCTCTGACTGCAGACAGTTCAACCGCTCCGAGTCCGTCAGGTCAGTGCGTCCTGAACAAATACACCATCATTATAGCCCTTATCTCCAACTTGAGTCAGTCCATCTCATCTCGTTTTCATCATTTACTGATCCACACTTAATCACAATGTTGTTGCATGTAACTACAGTAAATCAATCATCTGATCAATTTTAAAGACACTACCACTGAAAGCTTAGGTTACCATTCTCATACGTGACCCTGGAGCACAAAACCAGCCATAAGGGTCAATATTGTGAAATGTTGAGATTTCATCTGAAAGCTGAATAAATATAAATATGTCCATGCATTGATGTATGGTTTGTTAGGATAGGACGATATTTGGCCGAGATACAACTATTTGAAAATCTGGAATCTGAGGGTGCAAAAAAATCTAAATATTGAGAAAATCATCTTTAAAGTTGTTCAAATGAAGTTCTTAGCAATGCATATTACTAATCAAAAATTAAGTTTGAACATATTTACAGTAGGAAATGTATTAAATATCCCCATGGAACATGATCTTTAATTAATATCCTAATGATTTTTGGCATAAAAGAGAAATTGATAATTTTGACCCATACAATGTATTGTTGGCTATTGCTACAAATATACCCCAGCGACTTCAGACTGCTTTTGTGCTGCAGGGTCACATATTAAATAAAATATTTTTTTTATCAAATTACTATTCTAAAATAGTGATACCAAAGAATGAGTGGGTGTGTCCAGACTTTTCATTAAAGTAATATGTTGAATTCTTTTTTTAATTTCCCTTTTTCGTTTTTTTCTTTCATTCTTTTTAAGGGACAGTACATTTTACGCTTTCACACCTAAGACGAATCGATTGGTTCAGAGTGCTTTACTCTCTCTGTTTCTGCGTCAGGTTGGCGGATGAGCTGCGTGGATGGGTCCAGCGGCATCAGATCAACCGGAAGTCTGATGGAAAGGCGAAGGTTGTGAAGAAGACTAAAATAGCTCAGGTGTGAAACCACAGCTGCTCTGTGACTCTGCAAGCTTTCTCGTATCATACAGACTCAGTGCTGTGCATTGCATACCACTCCCCTCAGAGCATCACAATCCAGTGCAGTTCCCTCTTATTGTTGTTCAGTAAGTAGAGCAGCGTTTGTTGCATGGCTCTACGTTTGAAGTAAAACAGAGATGAGCTGCCCTACTTTGACACATTAGTGTAATCCACACAGGATTTGCTTTGTTTATACTAGTGCTGTCAAAATATTAATCGCGATTAATCGCATTCAAAATAAAAGTTTTTGTTAACATAATATGTGCGTACTGTGTATATTTATTATGTATATATAAATACACACATGCATTTATATTATATATAAGAAAATGTTATGTTTATATATTAAATATATGTATAAATAATATAAATTATATGAATAGACATATGCATGTAAATATTTTCAAAATATATACATGCATGTGTGTGTATTTATATATACATAATAAATATACACAGTACACGCACTTATATTATGTAAACATAAGCTTTTATTTTGGATGCGATTAATCGTTTGACAGCATTAGTTTATACGTGTTCTTTCCCTCTCATCAGCAGAAAGCTCAGCACAGAAAGACAAACTTCTCCAGGTACCTTCCAATTCAGGCTCATCGCTCCATCGAAAGGTAACCACAGAGCCTCGGAGTAAAACAAGTGCTGGAAATGTTTTATTTGATTAATAAGTTCATGGTCTGTCCTGGCAGTCAGCTGCAGGTGCTGCCCGGGCCGGAGATCAGCTACAGCGACTTTCTGGATGCTATCGACCGGCGCGAGGACACTTTCTATGTGGTGTCATTCAGACGGGTAAGAGAGCAGGATAAGCACAGAAAGAGCGCACTCATCTCACACTCACTCACTCACTCACTCTCATCCCTGACTCCTGCAGGATCACCTGCTGTTACCGGCCATCAGCCACAATAAAACCACTCGGCCCAAGATGTCTCTGGTCATGCCTGCCATGGCCATCAACGGTGAGTTTAATCGGTCGCTTCACCCAAAGATGAATATCATTTATGGTATTTATAGGTGTTTTGAAACATGTCTCATGCAGTGAAAGTCCATGAGGTTCAGTGTAAGGCTGCACAAGTAAGCAAGAGTCACTGCACCCCCTTCAGCCGTGATTTATTCACAATACAGCACGGCCTCGAGTACCTTACTGCTTTTATAAAACGGTTACCACACAATAAAAAATATTAAAACCAAAAATGTATGTATTGAAATGTTACTTTTTTTGAAGCAAGTTCGTTAAATGCTGTCCTTCCGCTAATAAATAGTTCCTGACACATCAACACATCTCTGCATGAGAAGTGTTTATTAGACGGGGGAAGGGCGTGGTCTCAAAATTAAAGATGAAAGATGCAACATAACGCCAGCAGGGGTCACTCATACTTCATTAAATAAATAACAAACAGTTGATTCTGCCGAAATACATAATACTTGAAACAGTTCTGATGCTATATTATTGATTGTTTATGTTGCTAAGGGTGTTGCTCAGTGATACACAGAACCGTTGGGTGATAGCCGTGCTGTATCGTGAATAAAACACAGCTGCTGTCCAATCAGAATCCAGGAATGGAACTAACCGTTTTATAATGATGGTTAAACGCTTGGGGCCCTATCTTACACCCGGCACGACACAAGTGTTTTCTGTGCTAGTTTCAGCCCGACGCAGTTATCATTTTCGCATCCTGCGCCACGTTGTTTAAATACAGTTGAGTTCAAAAGTTTACACCCCCCGTTCAGAATCTGCAAACTGTTAATTTTCATACAAAATGCATGTTATTGTTTATTTAGTACTGACCTGAATAAGATATTTCACACAAAAGATGTTTACATATAGTCCACAAACTAAACGATCTGAAATCGTTCCCAATGCAAGATAACGAAACGTTTCCAGGATAAATAAGCAGCGGGCCGATGATTAGGCTTAAGAAATCAAGGGATGTAGAAATCGTGATGCAGCTCTAGTTGAGTGCTGTTTGGAATGACATGAGCGTGAGTAAATGATGAGTATGTGTTGTGTCCCGTGTGTGTGTGTGTAGATTCGGTGTATAACTCGTCTCAGGGCGGCTATGAGAT